>NW_009917875.1:197678-200216 GCF_000696875.1 Nestor notabilis | reverse complement strand
ATTTAAAGGTTTTAGTAGTGAAGTTCAGTGCTTCTGTTAATAAACTGGGTAGGTGGCTGCATTACTCGCATCTAGTAATCCAGATTCTTCCGTGTGCATGTGGGTCTTGAGGTTATTAAACACCGTGAACCAAATACTAACAAACATGAACAGGTCACCAACTGGGGCTAACTAGAAAAGTGATGAAAAATGACCAGAATGCACATTATTCACCCAGCACAATCAAAAAGAGACCAGAACACGGCTGGTAATGGGAGAGTCTAGAAGTTAGCTCAGGGATAGAAGAATGGGGTTGAATAGTGCAACTGGTGAGAGGGTTTTCGGTAGTGAATGCCACCATGGCCACTGCTGTTGATGGATGCTGAGGACCCCACAGCTGAGTCTCTTCAGACACTTCACCTGCTGTTGAAAGGCATTTTTCAAGTTGCCTATTGCCCTAATGAGAATGGCAGGGCCGGGCACTATCTCAAAACCAGTGCCATCAGCCAAATAAAGCAGAGAGCTGTCTGCCAGCTACTCAACAGGGATTAATAAAGTGGCACGATTTACAGGGAAGTCAACTCAAAATGCTTTCCAAAAAACATGAATCAAAAACATTATATTGTCTTGAATATACGTCATGAGTAAATGGATTTGATGGGTTTCTGGCAGAAGGACACTTTTTAACACTGATAGGCTAAAATATGTTTTACTGGAGCTCTGAGGGTAAGGAAAAGGTGGATGTGAAGTATGGGAAGTGAATATTAAAGCCCCTATTAAAATGGCTCCACTGAAGTTAATAGCAATTTACTGCTTTTCATCAAAGCCACAGAGGTGTGCAAACAGAAATCAAAGGTAGTGGGACAAGCTGGAGGAATAGCCCCTTCTCTAGCAGTATGCGTTGCCTTCCATTTTCTGTGCCCCTGAATATCCTTTTGGAGAAGCAATTCTAGAACTGAATCTTTCCAAGTTCTCATAACTAACATCTAAAGTAACACTCTGATTTGTTGCAATAAAAGACAGAAAAGTGATTTTAACATTATTTGGACTAGACTCAGGAAAAGTACTTTCCAGATCCACAGCTGCAATGCCCAACAATTGTCCAGGTTTTAGCTGAGCAACGGTGAAATCATTCCACTGATGGTTTTGAAGAGCTCTACAGTTAATGCCTGCTGGAGATGGGGCTGGCACTGAACTTCTGTCATACACAGCTCAATTACTTAATGAAACTGTAGCTCTCTAAGGTTTGGTTGGTTGGGTTGTTTTGGATTGAGGGGTTTTTTTGCCTCTGTCATACTCTTGTCTAATCTTTGTACACATAAATATGTTGCTACCACCTCTTCAGAAAATAGAGCAGAAAGCTGTTGTCTGGAGATCATTGGCCTCATTATTGTGGGTAAACCATGCAACAGGTCCAGGCACATCCAGGGTGCCTCTGTGTGGTAAAACCAACCCAGCAATACACTGGTTATCTAAATGTTTGCCTCACAAAAGGTCTTCATGTTCACCACATGGATGACAGCTGATAACGCCTGTATTACTGAAGGTAGAAGAATACATTTATACACTGAACAACAATTTCAGGTTAGGAAGCGCAGACTGGATGGTCTGGGGAGAAGATTAGGTCTGGATAATTTCTGTACATAGATTTTATGTTTAGGGTTCAAAGAGTAAGCACTAAAAGGAAAGTGAAGACTAAGGACACAAGGACTGTGGTCCAAGGAAAAGAAAAGCAAATGCTTAAATGTTAGAGACAGCAATTCTTGTTCAGGGAGGGTGAGCTGAGCCTTCTTTCTGACCTGGGTTTTGGGTGCTATCTATCTTTTGCAGAACCTTTCTGAATGTAAGTTAAACCCTATGAGCCAAGACTTCTCCCATGGTACAACGTTTTCTGAATCCCTGAAGAGCTGTACTTCCCGAATCCTACTTCCTCAGAGCTCAGACACTTAGCAGTGTAACATCCATTGATACATAAGACTAAGGCTTCAAGGTAATGATGGCCAAGAGCCACCTTTAAGCACCTTTATACGGGATTGAGATGCTTAAAGCGTTTCTGGATTTCTCTGTGATTTTGAAACAGGACATTGGAGTCCAAATCACTTAGATCCTATTGAAAATCTAACTTCATTTTGATACATAAGATAACTAAATACGGAGATGGTGGATAAAAAGAATAGGAAGTAGCATTGTCCTCAGAATTCAAAAATAACATAGACTTTGTGAAGCAATGCAAACACTGAGCTCTCCCTAGGAAGACATCTCTCCGTGCTTGTGTTTGGTAGAAGTTAATCTGGATGAAAATAAGACCTATAGAGCAGTGAAAACATCCCTGACAGGATAATGTTCAATTTAAATAAACACTTCTAATAAGATCTGTTATTACCTGCTATTTTGGCATGCTCTGGCATGCAGTCCCAAGTCTAATGTTTCTAAATGCTGCCATAAATTTTTTCAGCCTAATCTGCTCCTGAAGATTTCAGCTCATGTCTCTCCTGGTTCACAGTAAATTATAGACAACGCTGCAGCCTGCGAGTGAAGCTACATCTCTCTTAGAAAACC
>NW_009917875.1:153612-197647 GCF_000696875.1 Nestor notabilis | reverse complement strand
TCTTTCCCCTTCCAAGAGAAGTTTGCTCTGACAGTCAAGCTTAATAAAGAACTCTTGAGGTAGAGATATTAAGCATGCAACATGTACAGCAAATTGTATAGTTCATCCAAAGTTACCCGTCTAGTGCCCAAAGAGGGAAAAAAAGCTGGAATAACCCGTGCCTACCTGACAGCACTTAGACCTGGTGTGATCAAGTCTGTTCCCTCCTCTGCTGTTCAGATACGCTTGAGAAAGCTCCAACTAACATCTCTCCTGTCCTGCCAATGCTGGTCCAAGTAGGTAGGTACAAAATACTACTTCTGATAGTTAACATCAGCCTCAGAAGAGGAGGTCTGGCCATGGCACCATGCTTGGGGGCATCTGCACCTACTTGAGAGGGTTAAGTGAAACCAGGGGGTCTCAGAGCTGCGGAACTGAGCCTCGTATCCCTGCCACTTCCTTCTTATTTACTGTGTCCTCAACCTTTATAGCCTTTGGTCATAGGGGATGCGCCCTAAAGTACCACACAGGCAGAAGGATCCCAAAGTGATGCACGTTATACAAAGCTCAGCAGTGCAGGAGGTGATAAAAACCAGATAGGAAGTTTTGCTCAGACTTGTACTGGGGTAATTACAGAATAGCTCCACTTATTCCAAAGGTCTTGTTCTTAATTTTTCAATGAGAAGACGTATCTGTAAGACTTTGATAGATCAGGATTGTCCAGAGTATCTCACTGAATCAGGAAACTGGAAATAGTCACATTGGAGCAATCTGTGTTGGGTTCAGCATTACCTCAACAGTGCCTTTCTGCTGCACACGTGTGTTGGGAGAAAAGCACTGAAAGGCAGCCAAACTCAAAGTGAAACAGGAAAATGGAAGAGTTCTAACAGAATCTCCTGAGTGATCCAATTTACAATGTTTCACCTAGATGGGGTAGTGGAGTACGTGAATCACTTTGTCATGCTTCAGGAGCAGTCCCTCCATCGGAGTATGAGGAAGGAACAGCAACAATTTTGTACTGTTCAGCTCCTGAAACAGTGCTAGAGGTGATGTTCTTAACTACTCGAGACCTCAAACTACCTCAATCCTGTATTCCGCTGTCAGTGGCTCCAGTAGAGAATAGCACCCCAAATAGGTCACTGTCTACCATGGAGAGCCGAACCTCTCCCTGCATCCAGAGCAGCCCTGCACACAGATGGAAAGGGGGCAAAGGAGGGCTACTGTTTGGTAGGGCACGAGTGATGTCATCTGTGGGCAAAGGAGGCATAACTCAAATTTGCCTACAGATTGTGTAACGTTAAAAACCTTATCACTCCCATGCAAGGAAATAAAGGCAACGGGAATACATGTTTTGTGGTGAGAATGCTTTTTAACTTGCTTTCCTGTAATATATAAGTCTGCAGAAGTGTTGTCATTTCCACAGTCCAAACAGTTTATTCAAAGACTAAGAGGAGTTTCAGTTTTCCATGAAGGTCAGTACAACTTTGCTTTGTCCTGACAATCCCCAAGCAGGTCATACTTCTAGTGCTTTATTAACACAGACTGGGGTCAATAAACACTTTGTACTCCCTGCCTCCCATATCTACAAATGTAATTCCCCAACCCTAATGCTTAAAGACCAGAGGGATTCCCAGACCCGAGCCAGTGTAAGCTCAGCAGTTCAGTTACATTTCAGCTCTTTCTAAGGCCACCATGTCTGCCACCTTGATAAATGCAGTTGTTGCTAGGAAAGAACAAAATCCTTTAATCATTTTCAAACATTAAATTCCATCGTGTCTGGCCCATAAATGTAAAGTTCACTTTCCAGGAAGGATTTACCAAAGTCGATACCTTGTGCTGGCAGAATGTTCGCTGTACATTCAGCAAAATGATTTCTTTTTGGGGTATGGAGGGGCGTTTGATGCGTTCAGTTCCAAAAACACAGCGATACCCTAATTTGCCCCAGGTGGCTCAAGCTGGATGCTGTCATCTGTACCTAATAAGGCGCAGGGCTTTGTTTGTCACGGGCTTATCCTGGGATAGTTCACGCTGCAAAAGGAGTGACTAAGCTCCAAGTGTGTTATCCCTCCCCATCCAGCCTCGAAAGCGTTACGTCTGCGCTGGTTTCTCAGAGGCAACGTACAACATCTGGTGCCGAACCAGTGGGGTCAAATAATGTTCTCACCATTTAGCGTAATTAACTCCAACCGCCCGTCTGCTGCAGGCCCCCGCCGCAGCCAACACAAGCAAAGCTGGGCCAAGACGAAATTTCTCCTCATTATTAAACCCAAATCTAAGCACTTGTCTGTCTGTAAAAACAGAGCAAAGGGAGGAAAACTGAAACCAGCGAACAGGGTCTGAGGTTTCAATAAATGTCAGAGAGCGTCAAGTCTGTTTGGATTGCAAATTATTGCTGGCTGATGGTCTATTATTTTACAACTAGCGATTGCTGTCAAGGAGTTGGGGAGGGGGTGGCAGGGAGAGGCTTCTCGAAGCCCAGCCAGAGGGGAACAGAAGTTACAGAATACTCTAACAATCATTTAAAAACCCAACACTAAAGTGAGTTTAAGGTTCGCTACATTTAGAACTTTTATAGAGTATCTCTTCAAAGAGCAAAGGAGTGACCGGGCGCTCTGCCTGTGATAGAAACCATCTCCAGGTCTGCTGCGACAGGGGGCATCTGCCTTCCCTGCCTCGTGCTTCCAAACACCATCCCTGGTAGAATGAATTAAGGCATCTGGAGGATTGTGAGCATGCAAGAGTGAAACAGACCATCCCCACCGCTCGTGGTGTTTAAGATGAGCTCATATCTTGCCAAGTGTGCTCGAACAATACATATAGAACACTTAAATGGTTGTTACATCCTTTTTGTACATGAACTAATATATGAATGGATGGGCACTTCTTGAATACAGTGAGGGAGGACCTGTCCTGATGGACTTGACTCCCAGTGGCTGTAAATCACAGAATCACAGAGTGGTTTGGGTTGGAAGGGACCTTAAAGCTCATCCAGTTCCAACCCTTCCACTAGAGCAGGTTACTCCAAGCCCCTGTGTCCAACCTGGCCTTGAACACTGCCAGGGATGGGGCAGCCACTGAGCTGAACACAGAAATCTTCCAGTTGCTGAAACCTGTTGGTTTTGGACTCTATTAAATAGCTCAGCTGAGGCTTCAGACACTGGGAAAAGTAAATAAATCTGTACCTTATGCAAAACAATCAGGAAAACATCCTGGAGTTAATGGGGGGAAAATATTTCCCCCAACAACCATGATTTCAGGTTCTAGTTTCTCAGCCTGTTTTTCGGAAGCAAACCAAGTCACTGAATAGAACTTTACAACTCAACACAGATTCTGGGTCCTCAAAGTCTGAGAAGGAATGAAATGCAGGGAGATGCGAACATCATGTGAGATGGGATAAATACTTCGTGAGTATTTCGGGGGCTATACGGGAAAGCTCCTCAGCGTGTCCCTCCCTGGTCTCACACTGCCTGAAAATTAGAAGTGTACTTATTAGATTTCCAAATATCTTTGTCATCTACAATTGCCCGGGTGGGTCACCAGGTCACCCAAACTCTTGTGCCTGAATACTGCACCGTTAAACTACACCCCAGTGTGTAGGAAGGGTAAGTCCTGACATTCTCCTCTCCAAAGATCCCACCGCTGAAGTCAGTTCATGGCTCGTTTGTGAGACTCTTATCTCTCTTTTTTATGCCTGGGAAAATTACCTCTAATTCTCTCTCCTGCCCTCCTTGGGCAGCGCTTCTGCTTGTGGCCTTCTTCAGTTCCCTGGACAGAAGTGTCATACAGCTTTGGGCTCCATGAGAAGTGCTAATAAGCCAGATTTCATCTGTGTAACCAAGGCCTTCATGCTGTTCAGCTGATGCACTGACAGCAAGGTTTTACATGGCGCTTGAAAACACTCCACTGCCACACACAATTGAAACTGTCTGCAGGATGTAATGTGGACGTTACAAGAAGAACGAAGGGAGAACCTATTTCTTTTTTGGCTTTTCCAGCAATGCAAACTGAAGAATTCACCAAGTTTGAGGAAAAGCAGACTTTAAAAACCCCAGAAGTTGTCACAATAAGTCTGTTTGACACTATTGGTAAGAGCAAATTCTATTTTTTCCTCTCCCTAAAATTAAACCTGTGTTTTGCAAAGAAAAAAAAGAATGGATTCATAGTTACAAAGAGTGGTTATATTCCCCTGGACCCGCCACCTCCTCCTCTCCC
The DNA here is from genome assembly GCF_000696875.1 of Nestor notabilis. NCBI lineage: Eukaryota > Metazoa > Chordata > Aves > Psittaciformes > Psittacidae > Nestor > Nestor notabilis. The sequence goes on along the minus strand of NW_009917875.1, from coordinate 193,456 downwards.
TCCCTCACACACACACACAGCAACTGGTAATAAAACTGTAACTTATGATTTCGCACCAATAATATCCCAAGAAGGGTGCCTCTATTTTACCCTAGAGCAAAGGAAAGAGGCCAAAACAATCAACCTCTCTTGTGCAGAGCTGAGCATGGGCTCCGCTCCGCCTCAGCTGTGTGTACCCCTCATGTCTGTGGAATATGCTTTACCTGCCAAACTACTCGGCCTAAAATGTGATTGTGACCTTGAAGCTTATTTTGGCCCATCACAAAGTGAGGGGAGAAGCAGGAGGAACGTGAATCACTCAAAGGCCTCTCCCTGACTTTTCCTCTGCAAACGCAACATGATCTTTCATGCAGAGCTGATCGATATTGTTCCAGGGCAACAGCTTTGGACTGTGCAATCCAGATGCTTTGAAGAGATGCATCCATTTTTCTGACTCTTGTCAAAAATTATCACAATTTCTGGGTTCTGGAAGCAAGAACAATTTGCTTTTCCCTCACTGTACTGTACTGTACAATGGCGTATCTCAGGCGGAAAAATCAAGTTAGGTTTTATCAAGGGGAATGGACATTTCCCATTTTGGTCAGTTCTACACAGAACTGAAAAAAAAATCCGAATTTGGTTAGAAAATTCCTGTTGTATCACTATATGAAGAAGCAATTTTACATCCCCTCAACCACACAGATGCAGAACTGAATAGCAAATAACTGCAGCACTTGGTCCAAAAGCTGCTCTATCCATGGCAGAGAATGGAGATGTACATATGATAATTCAGATGTCAGCTCCCTGCTTAATAGCATAAAAGATGCACATTCTGTGAAGTGTTCTGCTGCTGCCCATTCTGCACACTCTTAAAACACAATCACATTTGTTTCCTAGCCTTACAATATCCTGTTGCTGTTGAGCTACTCTAAGGGGGTATTACCAGGCATCCTTCATGCTTTGGACCAACTGATGGTTATCAGCATTGCACAACATGAGGCATTGCAGAATGAAGTCACAGAGCCTCTTCCAATACAATGCACAGTAATTAAGTCAACCCTAACGAACTACAGCACCTCTTTTGGAAGTATCCATGAGTGAACGGCTCCCTCTTTTATTAGTATGAGTTTTCCTTACGAGTTACACCAAGAATTGCATTTAACTTCTTTGGATGAACTGAATTAATATGCACAGAGAATAAAATATAACTATTACCTTCTGAAATGCCCCTGAAAAGCTCAGTATAAACATAATGCCAATAAGACCCCCTGTTCAAAACATGCACCTTCATGGTCAGAGTAAAGAGAAAAGCCTCCTCGAGCTGGTTTCACTTTGGCACTTGTTCACTTAGAATGATGGATTAACAACTCCAAATTTCAACAGGTTCCTCCTCCCCTCCCCGTATTGAGATTAAGTGTTTTAGTGTAATTAGTTTCTAATTGCTGTGTCTAAACCATAGGAGTTTATGGGTGTATATACATCTCCATCTCAGCACTCCTTAGGCAGGAGGGAGTGAAGTTACTTTGAAAGAGAGACTGACCATTGTTTAATGAGCAGTTATGGTCTGACAAATGATTGTGTAAAACACTTCCTCACTTCACACGTGCTCCCTGCATGCTGGGTCCCCGGAGTGCCACGCTCTTAACTTTCGTATTAGGTATCACACCCTCTCCAATTATTTTGTCTACTTGTCAAATCCTCACTTGTGTAAAGAAGCAACTGTCTTTGTTATCTACCTGTATGCAAACATGGTGCTAATGGGCTACTCAGGTGCCTGAGTTTATTACTTATTGTAACAATAATGAATATCTCGGGTTTAGGGAGAAAAACATTTCTCCCCTGTTAGCAGCAGCATTGACAAGCAGCACTCTTGGCTTCATCTCAGATGCAGCATCTTCTACAGACACAGAGAGATGCTCTGCCAAGCCCAATTTATACCTAGTATCCACTTTCAGAATGAGATTATTGCCTGTGAAGCACAGGTATGATAAAACAGCACAAGCACACTGATGGATAGGAATCCAAGTAGATTTGCTGTAGAGTTACAGATGCACACGACTGATCCTGTTCGTAACGGTGAATAAATGATTCAGGTTTACGAGGTCCAAAAGCATATCAAGAATCACTGCACCACTCTTCAAACTGGAAGAATCATTTCAAAACCTCACATACATAAAGACACTATCAGAAAGGAAAGTGGAAGGAAACTGAGACAAACCAACAGCTTCTTCTGTGATTGACTTCAAGCCATTTTTCTTCCTGATGCATCTAAATTTACCTCTGCCCCTGTGAAGATGCATCTCCAGTGACCTCCACGCAGAGCTGCCTGGTGTGCTGCCTAAGTGCTCGGGGCTAAGGAAGCGTGATGATCCTCAGTGACCCTCAATGACCCTCACGGGTCCCTTCCAACTCATATTCTATGACTGTGAGCTCAAGACTGGGTGAAAATCTTCTGAGAACAGATTCTCACACTAAATTTTACAGCTGGAAAACTCTGAAAACAAGAATTCGGTGAATTTCCATTAAAATGTGACCCAAAATTGCACCAACTTCAATAAATCTCACTCTATTTAGCTAAAATACCCTTAGACTTCTCCAGTGGTAACTAGGCACATCTATTAATCAGCCTCACCCAGAACATGGATGAGAAAAACACTAAGAACATCACATTTTATTTGGATCTTCAAGAGTTCCCAGTCAAAATTCCATCCAAACCAGGGGTTAACATTTAGAAGTTGGACTTTGCATTTTAAGATCTGGTTGGCTAATACCTAGTTTGGGACAAAGCAAACCGAACCAAAGAAAGACTGCTGAACAAAACCTAGACTGAGTACATGATGGATGTAGGCTTTCTTTGGTTGCATTCAGCATGTGAAACCACCCATTGGGCTGACCACCCTGAGCTCAAATATTATTTAATGCTAGTGTAAAAAGAAAATAATAATACTGTAGAGTGAGTGTTCCATAGCGCGGCTCCCAATTCACCTCTGCCCTTCCAGACGCTGGGTAATGATTCATTTGCTCCTGACAGGAGGGGTACAGCATTCTCAGGACTTCTTGGGTGGAAGAGAGTTGGTAGGAAGCAAATCCACAGTGAGCCATTAAACTTGATGAGGATTAATACCCTCCCTTACTAGCTTAATGTACAAAATGCATCGATCGCTTTGAGAATTGTGCTTAAGTCTACAGCTGGGAGCAAACCTGTGATCTGGGGCTTTTTTTCTCTGTGTATGTACTACCTAACTAATGGTGAAACAAACCCCAGTGCAGTAGAGTTGGGTAGTCCCATTACAGCAATAACATATTGTAAAGGATCAAGTTTCAGGACAATTAGCTCCTGGCTGCAGTTTATTACCCCATCGGAGATTTAAAACATGATTTTTTTTCCCCCCTACTGCATTCCAACAATACTTAAGTGTCTGGAACTGACACTGTAAAACAATAATAGAGTGACAAATATCTGTCTATCTGAAGGCAGACCCACAAGCTGAGTTGTTTTGAGACAATAAATTGTAAAACCTGGTTTAAAAAAGTCTTTTCTCCTCCTTCTCGACAGAACTGAATCGGAACATTCTCTGTGCGTCGGTTTGGTCTTACTGTTTGTTGGGATCTCCGGATGGCTGAACACCAGCATGTCCTCAGGCAGACAGCTCTGAGGAGATGTGGTTTCTGAAGGGACAAGGGCCCAAGGGCTGAAGGAAGAAACCACTTTTGTTTCTCCATGGGAACTAACCTCTGCTGCACGGACACGGCACGTGAGTGATGACATTGTAGATCCTTTCCAAATGGGCTTTGTAGGGAGCTTCGGTTCCTGCTGCCCTACGCCATTTGGTTGTGCTCAGGTGCAGCCAGTGGATAAAGGAAAAAGAGGTGCAGGCAAATCATATTTGATCACTGCAATTATCTGTCAGACTGAAGGAACCATTGCCCACAAGTGCCCTCTGCCAACCAGAACTCTGCTAGGCTGCTGGCCCTGCTTTCCAGCCAAATTCGTGTTAAGTGTCTCCACTCATAAATGTACCATTTCTCCTCTCGCAGCTGCACCACTGATGTTGTGGTACTCGCAGGTTTCCTTATTGCTGAGCACCTTCATCTTCTATTGACTTCAAAACTGAGGAGAAAGTGTTTCCTGAAGCACTGAATTTCCCAGCAAGCCAACGGACCAAACCGTGCCAACCAAGTAACTCACTGCAGTTCTTTAAGCCTTCCCTCTGCCAGAACATACATTAGATCGAACAACAAAGACCAAACTGTAAGAGAAAGGGTAACATATAACGTTGCACTTAAAGCCCACTGTACTGTGGAGCATCCTTCAAACCAAGCTGTACCATTTCTAGAATTTGGAACACAAAGAGCATTAGAGCATGAGGACAGTTGGATGTGATCTGACTGGATGGCTTTGACACTGGAATATCATTTGCAGAACATCATGAGTAGAAACATATCTGGGGACATCCTGCTACTCTGGCTTTTCATACGTGCACCCTCTGGCCTGTGAACAGTCCTGCAGCTTCCAAAGTAGAAAGCCAAGAATCATCAAGAGGAATGAAAGCACACAGGGGAGAAAGGAAAAGCTGGGAGCTGTCAGGGTTGATCTGCAGGTTATTTTCCTGGATTGGAAGTGAAAAGCATTGTGCATGTTGCAAAACATGAAGTTGCAATTACAGGAGCAAATTGTAGCGATTATACCATACATAATACTTGTCAGTGACACCATAAACAGCAGTGCAAAGTTATTGAAATTTAATTCAAGTACTATTTACTTAGGAACTGATGTTTCAATCATAACCAGAGCTCCCAACAGGACCACGTTTCCCCCATTGTTGTGGGTGTTGTGCAAACCTGTCTATGTCAAGGTATCAAAAGAGCTTCACTTGTCCGAGGCTGACTGCAGACAGCACCCTGGAGGGTCTGCAATATAAAGCTCCGCTCTGTGAATGGTGTCGGATGCAGCAGAAGCTGGAGCCTCCAGGAATCCAGTTGTAGGACTGGGGCCTAAGAAAATACCCAGCAATTGACACAGCAGAAGAACGAGCCTATTCAAGACGTTGGTTTTCCTCCGATCACTTTGGGTGGGATTCAACTCACTAAAGTCTACCCAGCTCTAAGTCACCTGTCTGGTTTAAGCTGTTTCTCTAGCCCGCTTCAAAGCCAACAGAAGAGAGAAAAGGCATAAAAAGGAGTTGTGCCACCTCCCTCACATAAGAGTTCTTAGTACAGGTCCTCTCCCCTCTTCAGGTAATTATAGAGGGTGTCCAGAGACACCCACTTGGATTAGATGCCTCATCTGCAGACAGCTGTAGATGGACACGTTAAATCCCAGTTTTCCTGTATAAGAAGGATGCTACTGATGCCATTAAAACTGCATGTCCAGCCTTTGTCAACTGCTGCCCGAGTTCCAAAGCAACCAGGACAGGAGGGTTTGGTAGTCTTGCTGGCTGCCTACACAGGGTGGTTTTGGAGCACGGAGGCTAAGTCTAGCCTAGTTTCCACAGGTCAGGGTTAAGGCACATTGGTGGAGTGGTGCAGAAGTCAGCTTGCACTGCCAATGTGCTGTGGATAAACACAGACTGCTTTCTGCGGATAAACAGCAGCCCTGGAACGTCATTTTCCAGTGATGTCGATCTGGCACCTTTCTGCTGCACTAAATTCACTTTAAAGGAGTAAAGTGAAAAAAAAAAGTGGGAAAACTAACAATGCTAAAAAAAGGACTGCTATATTTAGCATCAAGCTGAGGACGTATTGGTCAGTCTCCAAGGGAAATGGCCCAATGACCTGATTACTGTTCAGCAAAGTAGATGGGAAAAGCTGAAACTGGAAAACTGAATCGGTTTTATGACCTTTAAGAAGTGCAGTTAGAAAAGTGAGTTTAATGCCACTATCTTACCATTTGTTTAGAATATTAGTCATTCTCAGAAGAGGGCCTGGCTCCTGGTGCCAGAGCTTCTCCTCCTGCGTAAACTAAAGTGCTGTGACATTAACTTATTTAATTATCTTAGGCCCCTCCCAAATTAATGCTCTCCTTGAAGCACCTTCTCCTCCCAGTGACACCAAGTCTGCACAGAATAATACCTGGCACATGTTCATTCCGCTCCGCTTCAGGCGTCTACTGGAGATGGCCTGAATTAGAAGCACATTCACCCTCAGCTCCGTTTTCAGTGCTGAGAGGATGAACACCCAAAGTCTAAGCTTTCAGGTTTATTTAGGGTTAGATCTTTGTACGTTGCTACGTGTTGGTGTCTCTGCACTTCGAACACTCTGGCATGTTTATCTTCACGTGTTTAAGCCTTCATGAGTGGAGAACGTTCCCCCAAGTATTGCTGCTTCCTAAAGGAGCCAAGATCATTGAAAGCATCGCTCCCACCCCAATCAAACTGTAGAGTTCACATTTGATTTCTTCTAGATGCAGCCTCTATTTTACATTTCTATTAAGAGAGAAGGTCAATTTACAAACCCCAAGCTGACAACATCTGCACACAGCCATCAGATCTAGACTCAGTGACCGCTTACGAGTGTAATCCCCACATGTGCCCTTTGATCCCTCCAGAAAGAGCGTTCGAGGTGGAGACCTTTGAAACTGGGCTCCCAGCCACCCCGCGGGTGTTTAGTTCAAGGACTGTCACAAAGGTGTGAGAAAAAGAAACCCATCCCAGTGCAGACTGCCTAACACTTATTTGCTTTCCTGCTAATTGTACCTGCAGAAAGCAGATTCCCTCATTAGCCTTAGGAACAGCACTGAATCATCCAGGCTGCTTTCTCCTTCCCGCACATCACAAATGTTATTCCTGAAGCTGGCAAGCTGGAAAACTGGCCTGGCTCCAGTGCCTGCAGTGCACCAGCCGAGCTGCCTGGAACACGACCATTGCACAACTCTCCCAAGGCACCACTTCCCACGTTGCCATCAGTGCTGGCAGAAAGGCCTCGCCACCCCAGGCCGTTGCCTCTTGCCCAACCATGCTGTGTTCCCCTGGGAAAGCTGATGGCTAAGTTCTTAAATAGAAAATTATGTTTCAAAACAAAGCCACGTGTCAGTGGTAAAAGGGACGGCAAAACACAGTCACGGAGCAAAGAAGAAAGATGACTATTGTACCGAAATCTACACTTGGACCGTGGTGGGGTGGTAAAACCAGACTAGGGGCTGCACTTCCATTCTCACTCAGTTTTCATGGAGTTCAGGTCAGTTTTAAGAGTCTCAGGGTCAGTGTGTGACTGTCTCCTGTGGAATGCCAGCAGCATCACCAGGTGAACGCCACTTTGAGCCAAGGTCTGTCCCCAGGCAGCTGTCAGAAGCAGCCTTGAGGGCAGATTTGTCTCTATTTGCTTGCTGGGCACAACCTCTACTTAAATTGAGTAGTGAGGGGGAGAGTTGCTCACCTTATACTCTAGAAACAGTCAAGAAAAGAACTGACCCCCCCCAATGAATGGGCCCAAGTACACTGCATCACCTACCTGCCTCCTGCAGTAACCATCAGGCAAACGAGAAGTCCCGTTTTCCAATGGGATGCTTTAACTCCACCTGACAAACATGTGGATACTACCCACATTAATGACTGCCTTAAACCTCCAATAAACAAACCAGGAATATTAAAAATATTTGCTAACATAAAAATGTTATAGATACTGAATTTAAATACACATTTAAGACCTTTCACTAAATGATTGACCAGAGGTTTATGATACGAGTCAGTATTAAACATGATTTGTTTAAAGCACAGTTACAATTTAAAAAGCAAACGCTGTCAAACCATTCATGGGGGAAAAAAGTGCCTTTGGCATTGTATTAGCAATATAGTTTTAATCTCCCAGTTACTGCAGTCTTGCTGTTTGCATTTAAGTCTGTCAAAAAGAATTGTTTAATAAGCGCTGTTGAACAAAGAGAATGGAAATCACCACCCTAGGAAAGCTAGGAAAGCTTTCAGCAAGAATCTGAGGGCAGAAAAGGCTGGCCAATACTGCTGGAAATAACTGTATTTAATTAAAGGAATTTTAAGATACTAAAATTCCCACGTTGCTGAATAATGTCTCTAAGCAGAGTGGGTTTAGAAAGCAGTGCTACATTGGCGTGTCGCACTGCCAGTCATGCAGGTGTCTCCTGGGAGATGTGCTCAGCTGTCAGGATCTGCATCCCTTGGAGCCATGGTCATCAAAGAGGGGCCCAACTCAGCTCCAGCAACAAGCAGCAGAAGGACGAGGGATGGCTCTAGGAACATGCCACATGATGCCTGCTATTGCAGGGAGATAGATACACATCTCCTCTTGCTTCTTTCCAACTTGGTAATTAAGCTCAGGAGAAGGAAGGATGTAAGCTGGGATGCTGGTAAAAACCTCTAAGTTTGATGGGTAAGTCCAAGGATTTTAAATTACATTGGGGTTTCTTGTTGCACGGAGCCCTATATGATTATCCAAACCAGATTATAGAAGATATAATTTGGTATCAGTTCCTGGCCTGCTCAACTGCACACCACCAATTTGTGAGCTCTCTTTCCAAATCCAGTGCTCACTCCTGACGAAGCATCTCTCAGCAGCAGGCTCTTGGACAGCCTATAACAGCGAGCAGCACATTTCCAGCCCTGTTTTACGTAACCTTTGTTTGGCTTCGTCCTCCTTGCACAACCCTGACATTGCAGCCTTTGATTGAGTAAGACTAGAGACTTGGAGGAGTTAAGTGGCCTTGAACAAATAATACCCAGAACCGAACCCAGTTCTCCAGGGAGCCAGCTTCATGTACAGGAACATGGTGAACTTTGCCTGGAGACCTGCTCTACTGGAAACAGCGCGGTGGCAGCTGGAAGACTTTCTGTGGCAGCTTTCAGCACTCACGTGTTACCTTGAGGCAATAACTAACCTCCAGTTTGGACAGTTTTCACCCTGTAATTATCTCCTCTCAGCTTCATGCATTGTTATTTCCCGGTCTCATCTTGGGAGGGAAGTGAAGGTGCTGGGTGTGCATGGGAAGCTCTCCACACCCTTCATGAGTCTGCTGAACTTCGTGGGGTATTAGGGCAGCGCTGGTAATTGGCATCCTCCGCAGGAACCTGGAGATCTGCTTAACCAGTTTGGGGGGTCCTGTGCACAAGGAGAGGTATTTCATCTGGAGCGAGCCACGTTACTTAACCAGTCCTGTCTCAGCTCCTTGTGCTTAGAAAGGGGCTAATTGTGACACTTCCTTTCCAGTTTAGCTCTTTCTATAGCTTCTCGTACTATCTTTGCAGTGATGGCACAGCAAACAGCATGTGCATGTATGAATACCAACAACAGCACAATATTCAAGTGTTTTGCTCAACTCTCCATTCAAAAAGAGGAGAAAGAAAACAGTTGGAGGCACAAGTAAATCAGGGGCGCTGTGAGGGCTGAATCACCCCATTATATTGCCTTCTGTGAGGGTAACGTGACCAGTAATGACGGGAGTGATCTAAGCACCACATACTTGAAGCTCCTCCATACTTGGCCACATCTTACAAAATGATAAAGATTTTGGGTGTGCGAAGAAGAGAAAGTGTTACCAGAATCCCTCCAACCATTGTGAAACTGGTTCTAACCGATGGTTTCAGGCTTTCTTCTTAAAGCCAGAAGAGCGGAGAAAAAGAAGGGTTGGGGGTGTAGGAAGGGAGCGACCTGCTTGTGAAGATGTGAAAGACCTCTTTAAAGCGTTCCATGGTGCCAGCAGGGTTCCAGGCAGTTTGGGTTTCCTGCTGTGGCTGTGGATTGGGCAGTGGTCCGGGTGGCTGGGAATCAACAGGAGCTTGGATGGTATAAGCAGTCTGAAAAGTGAGGATGATGCGTACTGGGAGGGACTGGCAAACACCCTCAGCTGGGCTCTAGCAAACATGCTTAAGGGCTGTGTTTCAGGACCTGACTCTCATTAGCAGTAGTTCCATGGTTCCAGGCCCTTTACAGGATGGAGGGGTTTAAGAACACATTTTACCATCCATTTAATGTAACAATATTAAGCTAGATTTGGCAAGGCCACTTCAGACATAAAACTTTAAAATGAGCTTTTTCAGAGCATAAAATCACAATTGGTCCTGCTAGTAAAAGGATAAAATAAATGTCTATTCACCCTAATTGCTGTCAAAGTTGTGAGTTTTTTTTGTTTTGTTTTCTTTTATATGTAGTAAAGCCAACTTGGGTTTATTGTATAGGGTGCAAACGCTTACCGTATAATATTATAAATCCTGCAGAGAATTAAGCATCTGCACATTTTTCCTGGCTGTTTCTTGCTTTAACTCGAACCGTCTGTTAGCACTGGCACAAAAGAAAATGATGTGGGCGAGCCTGATCCCACCTCTTTTCCAATTCAACTCTTTCCGAAAGCCTTCCTCGTGTATTGGCAGCAGGGGCTTCATTCTCAGAGTGCAACTGATGACATTCTTAGGAGCATGGGAGAGTGGCAAGAAAGGATTCTGATACAGAACATTCAGGGGGGTTTTATCCACCTCATTATCCCGAAAGGAAAAAAACTAAACGTTGGAAGGAATCAGCCTCTTACAAGCTCAAGATGGAAAATAATAATTATTAGATCAACTACTCCTATTTCAGAGCCAAGATAAGATTTGGTGGATCCACACTCCACAAACTGAGACCTCTGACCTTTGCTAAACTCGGCTTTGGTTAACCAGTCCTCACATCTGCCTGTGGTTACAGAACCACTGCTGCAGTTTCCTCGGCAGTTCCTCTCTAGCTTCATTTTGTCCCTCAAAGCACCCACAAGGAGCTAGGAGAGCTTTTGTAACCTGTTTGCCCAAGTTGAGTGCACTTGCTGAAGTCCATAAAGGAATGTGCACAGGAGTGGCTCTCATTTCACCTCTTTTTGGAGTTGTAAACAGATCGATCTATTAAAGGAAACAACTCCAGATAACCCCAGATATGAAACCACTGATTGAGGAGGTGTTGGACAACCTGCACGTGCACCCAGCAAACGCTCACATCACAGCAGTGGAGAACAAGAAGAACAAAAGCTTCTCAGCTATTACTGGGTTTCTTTTCCTTGAAGGCTTCTCTAACCTCAACAGAGATGGTCAAGCTGCCCAAGAGAGGGCTGATTGGGCTGGAAAAGCCAGGACAGGCAGAGCATGAGGGACCCCAGGTTTCTGCTGTTCCTTTCCCTTCCATCACCATTTCTCTTGCCTTCTAAGTGTCTCTAGTCAGATCCAAATATTCCTCCTTACTTTGCTTTTATGGCAAAGAGCAAGAAATGTATCTACTCATTTGGAAACCAAACAGATTTGCTGCTCAAGAACAGCATGAACTTCAGGTTTCTCAGGTTTCTCTGGGACTTGCAGCCATTCTGAGCCCTTGGGCACAGCAAAACAAGACACAACTTAAAAACTGACACTTTCCCATCGTTACTGGTGGTTCCAAGGAGATGTAGTCATGCCAGGCATCCCCTGTTAGTAATACTGCATGAGTGCAAGCCAAAGAGGAGGCTCTTGTTTCCAAAACAATGTCATCATTTCCCCTATTTACTTTATTATCACTTCAATCTGCAGATGAGCTCTCACTGAAAAAAGAAGTAAGAACATTCTCCACCTTATAATTCTAAATTAGTTCTTTCTAATATTGTAAAAAGGATTATTTCCCCCAAAGGATGGGTCTGTCACAACTTTTACTTTGCTTTTTTTCAATCTTTACCACTTTGAAAGCAGCGAAAAATAGAAACTTTGCAGAATTACTCTTAAAATTGAATTAAGGAGATTTACACTGCAGTTCTTTCTGTTCCTCCTCATGGGATCACTCTGGAAGAGGGGATTTTTCCATCACAAGCTGTATGTACTTGCAGTGTCCTGCCTTGCAGCCAGCTCTAGCCCAGATAAGGGCTGGGCAGCATAATGCACTTTAGTATTCTTCCACTAGATGTCCCCAGGTAAAATGGGATTTACATTGAGTAGGGTTGAAGGACTTCCCTGGAATGCATTTTTTCCCCCTGATGGGAGGGATGCTGTGGGTAAGATAATGTTGTGTGATGTACCCAATTCCCCAATCCCAGTAAGAATGAGGGATGCTGTGGGTAAGATAATGTTGTGTGAGTTCCCCAATTCCCCAATCCCAGTAAGAATCCAGTGGCTCCCCTGCTGCTGACCTCCCGGATCAGGCAGTGGCCAGACCTGCCAGCTTTTGTTCAAGCAGCTCTTCCAGGTTGTCCCAGAGGCACCCGAGAGCCTCCAAAGACACAATGGTCCCCCAACATCCAGATAAAGTGCGTAGCATACAGATGGCTTGGAAACAGTGGGCAGCACAATGTGCATTTCCACACCCTTTCCCTTCCAGGAGGGAAATAAAAGGGGAGTTAAGCAATTGTCCCTTATTTGGCACTAAGCATGGAGCAAACACATGGAAAAACATGGACTTCTGAGACTCCAGAAGCTCCCCAGGCAGACTCCCGCTGAAGCAGGTCTGATTTCACACATACCATGACACAACACAAAATGTGTGTTCTCTTTGGCCACCTTTATGTGCTCATCAGATTGGGCTCTTGGCAGCGGTGCTTTTTTAAGCCACAGCCTTTCAAAAGAAGAGGAAGAATGGATCAAGCTTACAGAAAACACTTCGGATGTGCTGTTAGAGAAGTAGAGGCAGTGTGAGGATGCTGTGTACACTCCTGTTGATCAATGAAACATAAAACCAACCACTAAATCCAAATATTTATCACAATCAATCATAGCTGCTCCTTGTATGGGCAATCTTACTACAATGGAACATTCCAACAGGAGCAACAGCAGCTCATGTTAGCTTGGTTCTTCCAGATGAGAAGCACGAGAAACATTAATGATAGGGTTGAAAATGATTCTGCCCGTGCTAAACTGTGTATAGGGGAAGGATTTTGCTTTTATGTGAAAGGAAAACAAGAGACACATAGAACAGTGTTATTATTATCCACTGCTGCTCATTGTCTAAACAAGGAGGGTTCTGATGTAGCCCCTGGCCTGGATTGTGCTAAATTTAACCCATTGCTTCAGTTCTCAAGAGTTAAAACAAGAACTATTGGTCCATCTCCCGTACAAACAGGGATGTGCTGGGTCCTACCCCCGGCTGTGCACGGTGTAATTAGAGCTGCTGGTTCTGGTTTGCTCTCTTTTGTTCTAGTGCGGTGGTCTGCTCTCAGCCTGCCGCGACCACAAAAAGCATCTCACTTGTTCCTTCTTGCACAGCTTTTTGCTGTCCTTCAGGAGGGGGAAGGCTTTAATCAGACATGGCAAGTGCCCGAAGGCAAACTGCAATGCAGACAAAGCAACCCCCTCCAAAACTAACCCCCCAAATACCCTCAAACCCCTCCAGGTGCAGAACACAACACATGAGGAGAAACATGTTCAACTGTGTTCCTTTTTGAGCTGAAATTAAAGGAATTGGATAATGATGCTATAAGGAGACACGCATGAAAACAGATTGAGTACAGATAGGGAGACAGGTGAGTGCAAACAGGAGAGGAGATAAGGGGGCAGGTGGGTTAATTAAATTGCTTTTTTAAATGGAGAAGATGTGTGTGAGGTAAGAAGGAATGGTAACACAGGGACTGGTTTTAACCCCACATGATCACAAACCCTCTGTGCACACTGCCACTGTCAGCTGTATGACCTTCAAAAGAAGATGGTTAAAGAGAAGGGCAGAGAATACCTAGAACTGACTTGTACAGACAGGAAACCAGAGCTGGAATTCATCTCTTCCAGCTTCAACTCTCTGAACCTTCATCACCCAATTTAAACCTTGCATCCAACTCCCTCTCAGTTCAACGTGGAGAAAGAAGCATTTGGAAAGGGTTTGCCTAAACCTGACAATTAGGGAAGCCAAGAGGAATCACCCGCTCTTGGAGGCTGTGTGCCTCTCATCCCCTGGACCAGGAGCCCAGGAGACTACCTCAAGTCAGACACCTACATGGTGAAATCAGCATGTCCTTCATTCCTCTAGGGAGAACACAGATAAATCAGAAACATTCCCCTTCTGTTAGAGAAAATCTCTCCCTGGAACACTGAGATTCAGCATCCTGTTTTTCTGGTAGCAGGATCCTGCTTGGGGAAGACTTTCAGAGGATTGGGATGGTTTTTTCCTGGGAGAAATTAACTCAGCAGATGAACGTGGAAGCTCTGGCTGGAAAAGCATGTCCAGACTGGTCTGAGAGAAAAAAATATGGTGCTAACAAGGCAAATCCTGCAATTTCAGGTTTATATTACATTCATGGGGCAATGGGGAAAAAGCAGTGCTCAGCTTTTAAAAGTGTCCTCTCTGTCTGCAGCCAGCAGTCTCTGACTCTCCATTAGTTGTGCAGTAAAAGTCAGGAAAAGATGGAAACAGACAAAATATGGGATGAGAGTGCAGTGGCTGGAGGATGATTACTGTGCTGTTGCTTTTGTATAACATGATATAGTAACCTGCAGAAATGCTGGTGCATTTAGACAGTCTAAGGTAGTTCTGGGTAGCTTGCCAGGATCTTCCTAAGTGGAAGAAAAAGTGGACAATGTGTTTTAAGTATTTTCCTGGGCTCAATTTTCCCTAGCTTTGAATGCAAGAAATCCTAGGTATCCTCTTCCATCCATCAACACAGATCTCCAGCCAAATAATACTCAGGCATAAACAGTTAGAAGCTCATCAAGAATGAATTAGGTTAAAGTCCAGCCAAACCCTCTGTCTCTGTGCATCTGCCTTTGCTTGTCTCAGAACATGATTGATCAGCAGTGTCAAGGCACAATCAGCTCTGGGGATTCCCGATCCCGATAAATCACTGCAGCGACAGTTAGTGCCATCCTCAGACTGGGGGTAGAGAATTGCTTGAGACATGTAAGGAACTAAATGACAGAGGTAGGGGGGGAGAGAACAGGAAAGCCAGTGCTTATTTCATAAAGCAAAGTGTTATAAACCAATCTAATTCTATTACAGAGCACTTGGTGAGAGCACATGGTTTTATCTGTGGTGGTAGAACAACTTCAGTGCTTGGCAATCTTGTTTCCTTTCCTAGATTCATCACTGCCTTACTCTGGTAGTCTTTCAAAAATGAGGATTATGATATACACCTTTCCCATGGGAAACTGTAAAGCTCACTCACTCCAAGCCTGCAACGCTGTGCTTTGAGATTATCATATGGAAGATAGCTTAAATGGTGGTACATTTCCATGGGGAAACAGGTATCTAATAGGTTTGCAGGGATTCAGTCTAAGTGCAAAATTCCAAAAGACAACCAGAAACATCCCCCACCCCCCCAAACTACCAAAGCATATTAAAAATTGCAATTCTGCTTCCAACTCTACAAGAAACCTTTGGTTGACTTAACCTACAAAAGATAATAATGTGCAATTAACATGTAACAAATGACAGGTCTTATTATTGCTGGAACCAAAAGCACCTCTAGGACAATTTGCCATTCTTGGCTCACTCTCACCTAAGTGAATGGTTTTGTTTTGGAGGGGTTTTTTTTGTGTTATTTTTTGATTCCCAGAATCAGGTTTTAAGAGCCCAGGGTGCGAGGAGGCACTATGGGATACAGGGAGGAATTATTTTAACTAGCCCTCTTCCTGAAAGGCAGTTACTATGAAACTGAGCGAGATGTGTCTCTGATAAACAACACCCACCTTCCCCAGCCTGCAGCCTGTTTGAAGTGGCATGTGGCCAGAAACGAGCTTTGTCAACAGGTTTAATTTGGGTTCTTTTAATTCAGGGCTTGGTTTGCTGCAGAGACAGGCTGCAGTTCCCCCGCATGGAACCCAACAGAGTTCCCCATTTCTCAGTGCAGGTAAGATGTCCACAAGGTTCAGAGCACCACATGACAGTGTAGAGATGTGAAGGGAAAACCAGAGGTGGGCTGACATCCACCTGGATCCTGCAATGTCACATCAAAGTATGTTGTTATCCCTTATTTGCAAATCACATCCTTACAAACCCTCTTCATCTTCTGCAAGCTGAAGTCCGGGAATTGGTGCTTTCAGGGCAGATGAAGCAATCCACACCTAACACACAACCCTTCCTAGCACTTCATGTCAATGAAGTGTTAATGGGTATCATCAAGGTGTGTCCTTGATGCAAGGACCAGTTCAACAGCCATGCCAAGCACCAAGCACTCCATGAGGCTCAAGGCATGAGCAATTAAGGTCTATCCTGCAGCAAAAACACCCGCAGTCAGTGGCGGGGCTGAGAGAACAGAGAGGTCAAATATACCCATGAGGAACCACTCAGCCCTCCCTGAATTCAAGAAATAGACCAAATAAGAAGAAACGGCTGCACAATTTTGGTAGTTCTTTTCCAGGCCCTTAAGATCAATGTAGAAACAGCAAACAAGCCTGATATCCCTGCGAGAGCTGCATCACCTGCATCCCTCCACAGATGAGCCAATCAAATGGCAGAGACGCATTGCAAAGCACCCATCAGTTTTAAGTGCTGATGTTCTCCCTTTCTTCCTCCTGATTTCCACTGGAACAGGAGAACCAGTGGATTCCCATGATGGCACCCAAAATATCAAGCATTCCCAATTAGTGGAACTAGTGGAAAAGCTCAGCCTCTGTGGCTTGACACAACCTTCAGAGGGAACCCAATCATAAAACTGATTCGTGAGCTAAGATTTCTGGCTCTCGTATTTTGTCACAACCCAGCTCCAGCCCTCAAACCCCTGCTGCCTGCACAGAGGAGCTCAGTGTCCATCCTGCTTGTCTGTTCTCTTGATCATAGTTTCTTCCTTTTCCCTTTTTGTTTAAATAGGGTTCAGGACATGAAAATATTTTCAGTAACGAAAGCAAGCTGCTGTTAGACTGCGTGTGCTGCAAAGTGCTAAATTTCATCCACAACTACTGTAATAATTCTTACAGCAACCATTATGATCCTTCCAGATGTTGGTACATGTATTATGCTTTCCAAGTACAACTCAAATCCCACATGTATCCCGAAACCACATGGAAGGGAAAAGTTAGATCTGGGGGTGGACAGCGTCTGCGTAATTTCCTCAGCTCTCTGCAGTTGCCCTCTCCCTCTATTCCCTTCTCTCTCCTGCCACGGATTAGCTTAATGACTGCAAATAGGTATGAAGGATTTGCTGCAAGAGAGGCAGCGTGTCATAACAAGCCAGTCTTCGAGACAGGCACCATGGATTGCATGCTAGCACCCAGATTGGTCCCACAGCTTTGTGATACTTCATATTGCCATCCTACAAATCAAAACTTGACCCAACATTAGGCCTGTTGAGATGTATTTAAACTAACTCCTGAGGTTTCCACCATGACTGTTCTTTTCCATCTTCCCTCTGCTTTTTCAGTAGAAGCAAAACCTGAGGTGAGGACTCGAAACAAACAACCCAGCAACAGACGTTGCACGTTTTCCTTTTCGCTCATCCTTGGCTTTATTGGGATAGTGGATTTTCCCCTTGCTGCTCCTTGGAATGTTGACCACAAAAATACATAGTACAGAAAACTGGAAGTCTGCACAATGAAAGCAATGTTGCTGAGTCCTTTCAAGGATAAACAAGCCCGGCTGCTCTGGGATTCCCACATCAAAGATAGACTGTGCTCTCAGGTACGGGTCCAGATTAGGTAGAGGGCAAGGGAAGCATTATTTATTTATCCCTTATTGATCACAAACTTCCAGTGCCCTCACAGAACTGCGTAACTCTCCTGCTGACTAACCTTAGAGTCCATAGACCAGAAGACAGCATCTCATGCAGCCCCTGGTAAGGAGAACCAACACTGCTAGAGAAAGAGGACTTCTTAATCATGATTGACTTCAGATATTACACTGTCATGAACTACTAGCTTCCTCCTAGTCGGATTTTACTACTTTTGCTGGCTGATGGATGACATTTCCACGCTGTCCTTCAAAGAGCCAGGCATCGGACTGAGGCAAACTGATTTTTAGTGATTTGTCCTAATAACAATCCTGGTATTTCATCACGTCACCCGGCACTGTAACCCCAACGTATTCGGTCTGATGTGATCCCAGCCACTCAACAGGGACCCGGGCAACTGCCAAACGCTCCAGCCAGTTGAAATTGCTGAGGGGAAACCACAGGGACTCTTCTGGAGACTGCCTCTCATCTGGGATTGCATTGAAAGGTGAAAACATTACATGAGATAGAACATTGCACATTAGAGAAAGGCTCTCTGGGGTGACACTGGTTTGGTGCATGCCATCTGCCTAGCCCTCTAGTCGCTGCATGAATTGCCTTTACTATGCCATGTACATCATGGGAAAATGCCATGTCAGGGCTTTAAAAGCAGGAAGAGCATTTGGCTCTCCTTGTCAAGAGCTTGGATCTTCTGCCTGACAGCAAACTGCACTTTTACTTGGCCACCTACTGAGTGCAACATGTTTGAAGGCGAATCCCTTTCTGAGCCATTCAGAGCATCAACATCAATTGTTGGGGTTAAGTACTCTCTTCCCTGAAAAATATTCTCTTGACATTCATTGTATGTCACAGAGCAAAAAGCAGCAGGTCTGAACAGGAGAGGGAGAGAAAAAGAGCCCCGTTTGCTACCTTGCAGCATTATAGACTGATCAGACAGCTAGATAAGGCCTCTCCTCCAAGTTAGACAATCAGATTGGAAGTGGAAGTGAAGACCACAGGTTCAGTGATGACTTATCACTAGAGATGCTCATTTTTCCTCTTGTTATCTGGAGTGTAAACACAGAATAAATAGAAACAAAGGGAGAAAGAGGGAGTGAGAGAAGAGAAAGTCTCCTGACTTGAGAAGAACAGTAAAAATAAATCTCCAAACACTGGCATAGTAAGTGCTGCTGCCTAGCACTGTGCTCATAATCACATGCACATCCTGAGAAGGAAGGGCAGAAAATACATAGAGAAAAGGTAAATTCTAATAGCTGTTTTGTAGCAGAGTGGTTAATTGGGTGAAATCACCATGTCATCACATGGTGAGTGAGAGCTGGCGAATTTTATTAGGCCCAAATAAGACGCTGGGAAGATGGGAGAAAGTCCCTGGATGAAGACTGTAGGTCTACCCCAAGCACACAGGGCCACTGGCTCTGCTGCCACCCTTCCTCTCCTCCCCAGCCTCTACACCAAGCTGCTTGCTTGGTCTAAACCCCTGTTATAGGTCTGGGGAATGATCCACCCCAGCGCAGTCCCCAGCCAGCTCCCTCCCAACAGGGAAGCTGGCATAAGAGGATACAGCATTGGTCTGGTGGAGCATTCCCAGCTCCCTGTGTACAAGAAGCTGGCCTGGCCAGGGGATGCTTTCACTAAACTGTCTGCAGCGATGGAGCTGCAGTGTCACTGGTACAGGAAACCTGACCAGCTCTAGGAGGCTGGGGAAAACTGAAACCTGTGCCAGTGCTGATTTTAAGTGCACATCAGGACTTCACAGCGGTGTGGTGAGGGCCTGTGCTTATAAAATGCCTAGGTTATAAAACGTGCTAATTGGCATTTTCTGCCCGTGGCAAGAACATACTTTGAAAGAGCAGGGGGATGATTTTTCCTCTTGGACTTCAGCTGGGGGTAAGTGACTGAGAACAGAGGCAGAAACAGCTCAATCTTTGCAACTAGGAGGAAAAGGGTTAAAACTCTCATTCACCTCAGTGTTGCACTGAGACCTTCCAGCATCAGAGTGGAAGTTGTACTGGAAATTTCGGCCAATGGCACTAGATAGATAATACTGCTGCAGTATTGCTTTAAAGCTCGTTTGTGTTAAATCTCCTTACAAGGCGACCCTACCAGCAGTCACTACTTTGCAGATACAGCACAGCAGCTTTCAAAGCACTTTACTACGGTGATCAGTAAAGACATTCACACTTTGATGTAAAGGCAAAGGGAAGAGAAGCATTTTGCTCAAGGCTACCTCAGAAGGTCTCTAGCCAAGATGGAAATGGAGTAAACAACATCCAGTGTCATAAAATGTACCATAACTCAAAGGAAAAAAAACCCCAAATTACAGGGATTGAGAGGTGAATATCAGTAAGGACTCAGAAATATGTGAAATATGACAAATATGTGTCCTAGGACTGAGATACTTTAGGATACATTAGATAAAAAGAGTTAGAAAGATCTGGTAATGACTGTAAAGGCTTGGCTGTGACAGTGACGTTCCTACCAGATGAGGATGCTGTCCTGAGCAGTTTCATTTTATCAGCTGTGTAGAAGCAGAAAATGATTAAGCATTTAAGAACTGAAATATTAACTGTTCCATATTGAGCTGAAGTATCACTGGGAGCAACTGAAGAGCAAGAACTGCTTAATATTAATTTCCCACATGGGTCTGTTCACATCAGCGACAGTAACTTGATGGAACTACAGCAGGCTCTGAATTGAATTCTTGTCCTTTCTGACTATGTTTGGACTGTACTCCCATACAATGTGAATTACAGGCAGCATTTATACAGTTTTCTTGGATCATTTGACCTTGTTGCTGTTAAGGTAAATGTGAAGATCCTTCAGGGAACACAGCTGTTCACGAGAGGAGACATCTTTCCGTTGGCACATGACACTGATTAGGATATAAATAAGATGCTCAGTAAACTGCAATCTGTGATGTCAGTTCTGTACCTGAAGCCTAGAAAACCCACCACCATGGATTAGGCATCATTTGTTGTATTGCTGCTCATCATTTTGACATTTTAGACAAAACCCTGAATGAGGATAACCGCAGTCCATTCTCAAGAAGGATTCTGTTTGCTTTTTATGAATGAACTCACTCAACAACCCTTTGTTTCAAAGCTGGTTTTTATCCCCTCTCAGATGACTTTTCACATCCTCATTCAACAAAGCACTAAAGCCTCAACAATCCTTTAGGGTGTAACTCGTGCTTTAAGCTGCTCTTTGCTGAACCTTATTCGCAGTCAAAGGAGATGCAGGCCTGGGACTCACTTTCGTATCTCATGATCCTTTTTACACTTCCCTCTCATCCCAACCCTCTATTTTCCCTATTGATTTCTCCTTGCTGCTCACACAATTCATCAAGCTCACTTGCCACCGAGCAGGCTCCCACCACGCTGTGCACGTGGCATGGGCAGCACCAAGCACGCTGGCGATGGAATCTCCCTTGGATCTGCCGGATTCCTCTGGCAAAGCACGAGAAGTGGCAGAACAAAAGGATCTGAGGTTTTTTCTCGAAGATGTCTGCCTAACGTCTCATGCATGAGGGAAAATGCTCCACAAGAGACACAGTCAAACCCATCTCCTGTTGCGATTGTCAATTTTCCGGATGACTGGAAGTCTGTAACCTGTACCTGAACCTTTCTGGTTGCTCAGTCTGTGGGAATTATTTTGGCGGAAGGCAAGACAAAACAAGTCCCTGCTGACTGCAGCAGAAAAGCTGACAGCCAAACGTAATTCAGGAAAACCCACAAGCTTACTCAGGCTCCGGAGCCTGCGGATATGAGGGTCGGATCCTGTGAAGTGCTGAGGACTTCCTACGGCTTCTCTCCACCCAGGTAGCAAAGCTGTGGAGAAGAAGAGAACCCCCCCTGAGTCCCAGGCTCCTGCCTCCTTCTTTCTGCCTCATCCTGCAACAGATCTGCATGTTCTGATTTTTAATTAAGAAAGGTCTCAGCATTTCAAGGTCACAAAAGAAAGACACTGAGAGGGAAATGCTTTGGAGGAGCATCACAGTTGTAACAAGAAGGAAGATGAACAACACATTTCCTCTTCAGTCATTCACCATTTGCATATTAAAAACTCTCAAATCCTTCTATGAAGGTCCAAGTTATGTTTGGGACATGGTGTTTTTCCTCTTTATTCCATTATGCAGAAAACCTTAAGATGATTCCTCCTGGAAATTATGCATTTACACTTGTCAGAAATGTCATCTCTTAATTACTCATGGTGAAGATCTGCATAATTGTGCTGTGATGCTGGGTTTCATTCTGGCCCTGGGTAAGTTGCCTACTTGTGCCCCAGGGTCTTAGGGAAAGGCAGGCACACATATGTAGATACCAGTGCTGTCTGTGACAGAAAACTCAAGAAACATTTGGAAACAGTGAAAGTGAGAAATCATTCTATAAAGATGCTTCTTCACTCATAGTGGCCAGAACTAAATGAATCATGAAACAAAGCCTTGTTGAATATCCTCATTAGCTCAGCACAGTGTTGCTGCTCCCCCAGACCTCTCTTACAGGTAGAAGACAGCTCTCTTGCCAGCCCTGCATGGTTCTTACTAGGAGGGTGATCATTCAGTTTATAGATTTTCAATCCTTTACATGCTTAATGACTACAGATGTGCATATATATACACTGCAAGAGCTCTGTGCCTTCTTGTCTGCCATGGGGACAGGGCTCCTGCAATCATCCTGGCTGGTGAGCAGAGCACATCTGATTTCTGGCCTAAGCCTCAGGTTTGCATCCGGATTCGTTCATTATAAATATCAAGCATCTCTTTGCTCACTTTATCCTTGCATTCCATTTCCAACATACCCAAATTTGCAGCATTACAGCAGTTTCCCTGCTTTTCCTACCCCTGCTGTTCCCAGGAAAGATGGTGCATCACCTCTTCCAGCCACTCTCTTTCTACCCCTCTGTACACACCCTTCTGTAGCACTTCAAGGGCCTTCCCATCCGTTCCCCCCATAACCTCATGGTGCTTCTGGCGACCACCTTTTCATTAGGAAAACAGGAATAACTCAAATAATTTGGATTTGTTTGGAGCTGTGCAGCACACAATACATTGTACCATAACCAGAAATACGAAGGGTCTCCCATCACCACAAAGCAGTCACAGAACCACCGGTTTCCACTTCAAACCACTGCCACCCTTCGAAAACTATTAAAAATCTCTAAATCTTCTAGAAGCCAGAATTCGAGCTGTTGAGCCATTGAGCAGAAGAGAATAAGCCTCTCTTCAGACCGAAACAGTAAATCCTTTAAGAAGTTAGAATACATTTATTAGAGAGAAAAAAGAAGTTATGGATGTTTCAGAGGTCAGGCGAAAATGCCTGAGAGACCCATTTCATGTGATCCATGGAGGTCAGTGTTTATAGTTTTTGCTCTTTATGTGTGAAATGTTATATGAATGAAGGGTATTATCTGACAATTTACTGCTGCGTTTTGCCTGATAGTCTCTAAAAGGTGGGAAAACGATATTCCAAAGGGCTGGATCTACGGACAAGAAAATGGTACTGAAATCAACTGCAAGAGCTTTTGCCTTGTGACCAGGATTCCTCCTGGGAGTTGCTGATCATTTTCACGGGTGAAAACAAAGCAAAAGAAGAAGTGAGCCAGCAGGAAGGGAAGGATGCCAGAGACGTGTTTTTCTGCCTGAGGAGCTATGTGGGGATGACGCTTTCCCTGTTTCAAAACACCTTCTGTGATGGCCAAAACTTGCCACTACTTAGTCTAGGTAATGCAATTGATACCAGCTCTGTGTGTGAGTAGCTGTAATCTGTTGACTGCTCTCCTTGTTTACGTCAGTGATTAGGCTGTTTGGGAAGGAGGCATGGCAAAGATCACAACAATGCTTTGGAAGACGATGACATTTGTGGAAGGAAGAAGAAAATGTAGAAACTAAATAGAAATGAAGCTTGGTTTTTAGTTTTGAAAAGGCAAACCCCTCTGTATTAATGTGCATTGCAGAACAAGGAAAAATAACCTTTAAAGAGCGGGGCCCTGGCTCCCAACGCCAGACAACCATCACTCTTCTACACTATCAGTTTTCAGCTGCAATGTCAGTCAATTTAATCATCTTGGCTCGATGGGAAGACCAAGACTGGGTGGTTTGGGAAGTCTCCTCTTGGGATGTGGCTTTCTGTGCTGTGGAATGCCCAAGGAAAGGATGTCTCTCTGCAGTACTTAAGAACATGTTTTCTGCTCCTAATATATCCTCAAGGATTGGGGGGAGATTTAGGAAATCACTGCCCTCACTATTACTGCTCTTTGCATACCCTGCCAGTTGTCCTCTGGAGTGAGTTCTGCCCATGCACGAAGGAGTAGCAGAGACAGTAGTTAGGGTCCTTTATACACTGGGGACATGGAAAATCTCTGGTGAGAGATTTTCCTCCCTCTGGCATAGCTGTTCTGGGAAAACGATGTCGATTTGTAGATGTGGCCTTATGCTCAATCATATCAAAGCTTACGAGGTCCAGAATGCTACAGAAATCAGACCAAACCGAAAGAGAGCAAGTGGCAGGAAAGAAACTCTTTCAGAAATGAACAACAGAGTTTTCTGTCATTATTTGGTCTGATCCCTTTTTATATGAGGATGTTCTTGGTCAGTTTTTGCAGAAGTATCTTTTCTTTGTAATTTCTAAAGCACAAGAAACTAAGTTGGAAGCCAAATTTCTCCTTCAAAGCATTTCAAATCTCTACTTTCATGCTGCTAAACCAGGATAAAAATAATGATCACATACAACAGTTTTCAAACCTTTTCATTAACAAAACTACCCCAAAAAAAGAGGGAGAAAAAAAGCTAAATCTGAAGAAAACTTGCAACAGGTTTTCTCTGAGCATGGGTGGAGTGGAAAAAGTGAGCCAAGATAATTACCCACACTTAGTCATAAGGAGCAGGAAACACAGTAAAAGAAAAAGAAGTCTAATTGGAGCTGTTTTTCATATATATATTAAGGTGTTAATTTCCATCACATCATACAATGCAAGAACAGATGATCTGAGGTCCAGGATCCTTTGCCTGCATATGAAATGATTGAAGTATATATGCAGATGTTGTATACTCGTGCACGCACGTACACATCCACACACCAACTTGTGCAACGCTTTGTGTGCGCGGCACGTTTTGTTGCTGTGCTTTCAGGCTGCGAGCACTTCTGCAGAGGAGGACAGGGAGGACAGAAAGCAGAACTGCAAACCCACAGGGCAGATGGAGCCGACAGAAAAGAGGTCTCTATCTTATTGCAGACCAGGTCCAACGAGGTGTCAGGTAACCACAAATCCTCAAGGTAATCAAGAACGACCACAACAAATCCTAACTCTTTCAGAAAGGAATGGAAAATTCAGCTCTTTGCCACAGGTTTCCTCTTTTTCCAAGGGGGATAGGTACAAAAGCAGGATATACTACTCTGTTGGAGGGCTGGTGATGTGTATCCTCAGCCTGCTCTGAAACTATTTCATTTCAGGAGAAAGACTGGTCAATCTAGCTGGGGGTTTTCAGTTTGAAATGGCCTGTATGACAAAAGAGTGTGAGGATTTGAGCTTCCCAGGGGCTAAATCTCTCTGCTAGAATACAGGGATGTAGCTTATCCAGTTAAGACACCGGACCTATGGATCATCGGGAGGCTGAGCGTCACAGCCTGCCTTTGCTAACATTGGGTGTTGCCCTTGTTCATCTCTATGTCATGTTAGAATTACACGTACTGATGGGTTTGTTGTTCTAAAGGGTGGTGGTGTTACAAGTTCTGCTGGAGCACTCTCCCTCCAGAGCTGCACAAGATGTCAAATGGAAAGTCACCTAAGAATTAGCATGGAAAAAAAACAGAAGTAAGCAAACAAAAAACCTCATATATTTGTATTTGCAGTGAGAGTGCCTCTCTCCTCCCATTTCTGCTGTTATTGTTATAGAATGGCATTCAATAAAACTAACTCATTAACCTCCAAAGAGGGAGAATGTTAAATTGGGTGGCAACATGGAAAGATGTTGGCAAAACTAGTGTGGGTTAAGAAATAGATTTGACTAGGCAACATACTGTCAGAGACAATTCATAAACTGTTCCATGAGTTCATGTCTCTTACCTTCTCCTCTTCCTCCATGTTCCATCTAAAAATAGCCAGTGCCTATCCACATCCTGGGAAGCGGCAGATACCTGTCAGTAATACCAGAAGCCTGGCTGTCTCCAAAAAGCCTAAAAACACCCACTGACTCACAGGGCTCCCAGATGCCAATCAACCCAGGCAATTAGGTATCCTAATTTTCTTCCCGTCTACTCCAGTGAGCTAATGCATAAAGGGAGGTGATTTCCACTGGAACTGTCTCACTCTTTATCTCTGACTCCAATAAAAATGGAATATCAGACCTGTCCATAACTGGATGAAAAGTCTGAGAATCCTGAACCAACAAGCTACTCAGCCACCTTTTGAGCTTAAGACAACCACTCACATGTAACAGCCACAAGAAGTTCGATTGTGCCATCTATCCAAAAAATCAAAAGCACAAACATGCGAGGCCTGAGAAGGTAAGAATCTCACCCAAGTTAGTCTTTAACCTGGTTCTCCATTACCCTCCAAGACTTAGCCATGGTACCTAGCTGATATATTCACTAACAGATAAAGAGATGAAGAATCTTACTAGATGCCATATGAGGTCTGTAGTATGAACAGAAAGAGATGAATCCTCCCTGGAGTCACCTATCTAATCCAAAGAGAAGGGCTGTTAAACAGGAGTTGAGAGGGAAGAGGTTGGGATCTGGCCAGCCATTTGGCCAAGCTTTGAGAAGCTTATGTGGTGCGTTTTGATGTATTACAGTTTACATCTGAGTCATCTTCTTTCCTCATAAGAGTAAAGTTATTTACAACTCCTCTGCCTTCTGCAACCAGGAGTGATCATTTGGCAGCTGATGTTTTATAGCTTAATGCTTTCCATAGAAATATCCAGTGCACTTAGGGATATCTGCATTCCCTGATTCAAGGTAACTAAGTGGTTAGCAAACATAGGCCCATGTCTTCTTTGTCTGCCAGCAGTCTTTATGCCACTAGAGCCAAATCATCACTCTAATGATTTATGCAGTTTTGTTTGGTGCTCACAAGTCAAAAATCACGGTAGGACATGTCAGAGTACTGCAGCATGTCCCCTTCTCCTGCCATCCCAGCACATGGCCCGTTCGAGCCTTGCAGTGCCATTTCCTCTCACTGCCCTCCTCTTCCTCCTGGCACTTCTGACAGTCTGGCTGGGGCAGGTCCCTCATCCATCCTCCTCCGAATCAGCCACGCCACGGTGGAATTTTTATTGGCCATAAATACTTTATTGGCTAGATTAATATGATTTAAAGTGTTGCACCTAGTAAATACTGTGTGCTATTTGCTTTAGCAATGCTTGTGGAAAAGGGCAACCTGGGGACTCAGGCAACGTCGGGACTAGTGGAAGTAGGGGATCTGAATGGCTAGAGGGGGGCCTGGATGAAGAACGATCTGAGGTTGGTCTTGGAGGGAGGTCCACGTAGTGAAGGGACTCTCCATTGGTGTGTGCTGCTACCATGTGTTGTAATGTTCCACTTCACTGACTGTCAAAGCTTTCGACAACCTCGCCTGCTGACTTGTGACCAGGGGATCCCTTTCAACACAGGCAAAGTCTGCTGAGGGAGAGAAAGAAAGAAACACTTTTAAAAAGAAATAAATGGTAGTTGCTTTTCTGGTGGTCTCATTTTGGTCGCCTGTGGATTTGCTGTTGGAGTCCCGCCTTCATTGTAAAGGTCAAAGCTGATGTGTATTGTTGGAGGATGCAAGACACAGTTTATACCTGCTTCAACTATTGTCTCAGTAATTGGAGGGGATTAGGCGTATTCATAGAAGAGTTCTTTATAGTTTTGTAAAGACACATGGATTCCTGCCCCAAAGAGAGAAAAGAAAAGACCAATTTACTTCAGAAAGTGAACTGAGAACAAGTAAACAGGACAATATGCTGAGGACCATCTGTTTGCCTTTCCCTGCCAAATGTTTGCTCACAACAACTAGGAAAAAGTGACCAACGGGGACTGAGGAGGTTCATTTCAGACACAAGTGGCATGTTCAGCTGAAAGCCTATCTGAAATAGCCACCCTCCTGCCCTGGTCTCATGGGGCTGTTTGCTGTCACTAAGACATTCCTGTGCCATGGGGGCACAAGGGGCACTGGTCGTTCTGCACTACTTGCTATTGCACAAAGACATTGTGCTTCTTATTTCCTGGGTAATATGCCAGGGGGAAAAAAGAAACATGAAAACACAAATAGAAAACTGCCTGAAACATTACAAAAGACGGCACCAAAAGACCCAAATGGAAGAGGGTGCAGAAATGATATTGCTATGTCCATTAGCTCATCTTCTTCAATGGGGAAAGGCTGTCAAGAACAAAGGCAAACACGATGATGTGCCTGAGTCGGACAATTGTTTCATTACAAAAGCTTTCTTGTGATTCCTTCAGTGGGTTTTCTGGCCACTTCCAAACACACTCAATGGTTATTTTGCTTGGCACAGCGAGAGGAGAGATAACGCCAGAATACCCAAACCAGAGTCATTTCAAAAGACAACTCTCTTCTTCTTCGACTTTCTTTTTTTGCTCTGGGGATTCAGGGTTTTCATCTCCCTCCTCTCCTTCCCAACCAGGGTATGCAGCCACACAGGTTTGGCCAAGTCCAGGATCTGGATTTCCAAGGTTCAGGGCCTGCACTTTGGATGTTGTCTATCCAGAAAACAGCCCCTCAGAGAGAATTGCTTTAGTATTCTTTTTAAATACAAACTCAGATTGCTGTGACCAGCTGAAACATTGAGTTTGGAGAAGGTAGAATATTATAACCTCAAGTGAAATGAAGGCTGCACAAAGGACCTTCTTCCCCTGCTGTTGTATATGCCCTTTGAAGGCAGAGCAGAAGGTTTTATTGAAGGTTTTATTGAAGGTTTTATTGAAAGGAGGAGTGTTGTGCAATGATAGGAAGAAGAGAGAGAGGATTCAACCCCAAGATAGACAAGTGATGCACAGTACAACTGCTCACTACGCGCTGCATGATGCCCAATTCATCCCTGAGCAGCAATCAGCGGCTCCCAGTTTCTGTACTGAGCATGATGCTCTGTGATGTGGAATATTCCTTTGGCTGGTTCAGCTCAGGTGTCCTGGCTCTGCTCCCTCCCAGCTTTTTGGGTCCCTCCTCACTGGCAGAGCAGGAGAGACTGAGAAGCCCTCGATTACGTTAAGTACGGCTGAGAAACAACTAAGCCATCAGTGTGTTATCAACATCATTCTCATCCCAACTCCAAAGCACAGCACTGCACCAGCTACTGAAGAATATTAACTCTATCCCAGCTGAAAGCAGGACAGGGAAGAATCTGGAATGCCAGCCCAGTGCTCCATGCACCGAGGCGGGCTCAGGAAAAACAATCAAGCTGCCTGCTGTTTCTTCCAGTTTGAGATAGAGAAACCCCTTTAGTCAGACATTCCACATGACCTCAGTGCCTGCTGTGCCAGAAAGAGCATTTCATGCGACCGTGGGGATTTCCAGTGTTGCTAAGGGGCCCCTTGCTGGAGCCTGCAGAACGATGCCATGAGACACATGGTGTCCCCAGGCCTTGACACCCACATTACGATCCTCCAAGTACCAACAGCACAAGCCCTGCATCAGACCCACAGGCTTCAGAGCTTGGTTACCAACACAAGTGACTTTTTCTTCTGTTAAAATACTGAACCTACTCTTGAAGATATGCAGCTTGAGAGCTAAAGACAGGAAAACCAACCTGCCAAACACCACATAAAGCTTCGCACATTGCCCTACGGGAAAAGCACCTGAATGCCTTCATGTTATGGCAGAAACCTTGAGCTGACTGGGCAATGCTGGTTCTGAAGCCTGCTTCCATGTTTATCCCAACCATACATCAGTCCTCAGCCTTTTCTATTCAATGTCTTTAACTGAGGGGTCCAGAATGTTGTTAATTATCACTCGCATTAGCCTCTCCTGTATCAGTATGAACACTGCCTGGCTGCTACAGCATCACAATCCTGGAGAAAATCAGCTTCCAACTAAAAGGTTCTTGTCTGAATGGGAAAGACAAAGGTTCGGCAAGCAAAATCTCAGTATCTTCCTGCTGGACAAAGTGAAATTACATTGGAATTGGACAGAAAGCCAAATATTTCAGCCTCAGTCTGGCACTGTTGGGAACAAACATCTTAGTTTGAGCAACGTCACAGAAGAGACTGATGGTGAAACAGTGAAAATGTCTACGACTCATAGGGATTTCGTTGGAAAACATTTAAGATTTTAAAATAAGTGTTCCAAAATGTTACCTGAATTTTTTCTTATTCTATTTCTTTTTTTCCAAATACTTTGAGCTGGACATTCTGCTGCAGGTCATCAGGTTTTTGCACTGAGAATAGTAAAAGACAAATGCCTTCCAATTATTTTTCACTGGAAAAAAAGCTTTTACTCGAGAAAAAGTTGGGATGTCTGAGTAAAATTTTCAACAAAATATTGGTGCAGACACTGATTTTGTTCTAGGAAACTGCAAACATGCAAAGTCCTATTGCAGCTCTGTAAAGACATGTTTATTCTTATCAGCTCTTGCAGCCATTTCCATGAATTTCATTCTAAGCAAAATCTGATGATTTCACTGTTTCCCTCCGAAAAACACAAACCCTAATCTGCTCCATCTGTTTTTTAGTTTTAGTTAAAAATATGTCTAAAACAAGAAGACTGATGCTTCAGAAAAGTATTCCTGCAAAAAGAGAAAACATGAAAGAGTTCTGGATATAATCCCAAGCTTCCTGACAGTTTTCCCATCCCACAGAAGCCTGAGATTTCAAAAACATCTTTGCTGTGCATTAGGAATAAATGGTTTAGAGAAAGAGAAAAGACCCACCCAAGAACATATAATAACCCAGTGGTGAAAGCTCTCATTTGGGACCTGGGCTATTCCAATTCAAATATTCTCACTGTCTGTTGGAGATGTCTCTTGCTGTCCAAAGCCAGGAGCTATCTTGGATCTGGGAAGCTTTGGCCAAAATGGATACATTCCTGCAAGAAGCTGTGGTTTGATGACTCAGGATGAAAAATGTTCCTCCAGAAATTCTCAACTCATAGTTGAGAATTCTCAGTTACTCTCAAAGTAGAACAAGCTACTTTGACTAAAAAGCCTCGTGTACTACAAGCACCACGAGCTGCCCTCTATAATGGTTGGGATCCCCCTTGTTTAGCATCAACACAGATTTACAGAGTGGGATGTCAAGAGCTCTGGTCCATTTGTGGAGGTGTTGGAGCCTTGGAAAAGACAGCAGCAGCTGAGTGCAGTCCTCTATTACAGTGTATTCCAGCCAGGAAAAGCCATTGTCTCCTGGAGAGCTCTTAGCATGCGAGACGGCTGATGTAAGTGGGAACTGGTACCACTTTATAGGAGATGAGAGTTCACTCAAACACAGGGTCTGCCCAATTTTTCAGCTAGGGGTAGATCCTGCCACTGGGCACTCGGGTTGACCAGAGTGTCACAAAAGCAATAACCTGTCCCTAAAGTCATCTCTACAGGTACAATTCAAACCTCAAAGAATGTAGGATGCTTCTCTGAATCCAACTCCTTCCAAAGGAAACGATCCAACTCCTATCACTGCTCCATTGTCAGCGGCTGAAACATTAATGGTGGTGAGCAAGAACTGAGGGTGAAATTACCATTTTTGACTGACACTTTGGCTTTTGGAATGCTGGAGTTTGGCTCCATCACAAAAAGATCTCATCAGGCAAAGAATGCACCAGGGTGCGGCTGAACTTGCAGGTAACAGGCACTTTCTCCACCGCTTCCCTTTTATTTTTAGACACATTAGCTGAAGTGTCACATTTACTACAAGATGCAGGAGTCTGGGCTCTCCTGTGAGCACTGACACTGTCAGCAGGTGTGTTTGTATTCTTTTTTCTACTTTCTTTGAAGTAAAACTAATAATTAAGAAGGAGGGAAGGCTGCATACGCTGAGGAATCCATATCTCGACTCTTAGTGTGTTACGACTGTGCTGCTACTAATAATAGTATATCTAAATTATCTACAGAGATTTTTGTTGGAATTAAATCAGTGATCTAAAGAAGAACCAAATTCTTCTCCTATCCATCAGAGATTAAGTCAGCTCTCTTCTTGGTATTGAAAACCAAGAGCCTCATTGCAGGAGCTAGCAGCAGAGCTGGAAATGTGACTTGGGAGTTTGAGGTTACATTCAGGACTTCCCATGCTACAACACTGAAGGCTATAATGCTCCACCGCCTCTCAAATGTCTGGCTGCTGGCATGGGATCTAGAAACTTACATTATACTCCTTAAATAATGTCCAAGGGCAGAGAAGTCCCTTAGGACAGGATCCAGGATAACCACAGTTCTTGGGTCCTGAAGGAAAGCTCTGGCTCCTGCAGTATTTGATGCGGAGCATCACCCTGTGCCTTAAGCACCCTCGAGACCAAGCTGGCAGGAGCAAGGGAGTACCTGCATCCTGAAGAGCAACAAGGCATCTGCATGAACACTGTGCCATGCTGCTAAGCACAGACAAGGCAGCGTCTGGGCAGCAGCAAAACTTTGGTGCCCGGGGAGCTCTAATACCTTCAGAGTTCAAGCATCCTGAGCATTCATGGGCAGAGAAGATGCAGGTAGAATTTAAACACCTGAGGCCTGTGGTGTATCTGATTCATTCTATTTTTTTCTCAATCTGATATTTAGTTTCCATTACAACTTCCTCCAACTCGACATATTTTTAAGCTTTAAAGTGAAAAAAGTCTGATCTCACAGGTGCTGGAGTGTCCCTTGTGCGTGAAGCTCACAGGCAGCTGAGCACACCTTGCACGGCTGCATGGATAAAGCATGGGTCAGTACTGCGTGATGGGGCACGCAGCACTGCAGTGGTCTGCACACAGAAGGAGTGGGGATGCTGGTGCTTGCAGAGCAGTGTTCCAGGGATGGGAATGCTGACACATCAGTGCCAGGTGTCAGTAGTTCAAGGGATGAACAAACTCTATTTTGCTTATTTTTACATTTGCCTTATGACCCTCCCCAAGTCCTTAACCCCTGCTTGATCTCAACAAGCCCAAGGCTGAGCTCAGTTTGAGCTCAGTTTGAGTTTGCATGTTCATAAAGCTTCAGTGGAGGTGACACTGATAGGAATTAAAGATAGAAATGGGGTTATTTCATTTTCAAACCTCTCAGAACAGACTGGCTACTTGATGTTCTTAAAAAGAAGGGGGGTCTGGAATTCACTTGGTGAATTTTATGGTCAATTCAGTTTCCCTAAATCATTCCTTTGTACAAAAACCTGGGAAAACATAGCAGAAAATCAACTTCAGAGGATGTGGTTATCATGAGATAATCAGGCCCTGGGGAAAGCAGACACACCTGCTCTGCTGTGCCTTGCTGTGCCCTTGAAGAATGATTAACTCCAGAAGCCACCCACCCCTTGCACCCCCAAGTGCAAGCCCAAACCACTGTCCTCTGATTCCCTATCAGCTATACTGCCCTTCCTTCACTGCATAAGTGACAGCAATCCATAGAACACAGCATTTGGAGAGTTGCATGGGAAGTCACAGGCTCATTCACATTTGCTTGACCAGCAAAATACCTCTTCACAAACAGCTTATTTAAAGCAGAGCTCAGTGTAATGAGAAGCAGACACGGCTCTTCTGGTTTCCAATAGGATTCAAACTTCCAGCATCCTGGGTGGACCCACCTGCCTGTCAGACACCTCCAGTTCACAACCTATGCTGGAAATACGAGTGATGCCCTGAAGCAGGAGATGGGAGTGACAGCCTCTTCCTGGCTGAAACCCTGCACTGTGATCCAGCCTTCCATGTGTAAATGCAGGGTTCTGTGATGTGAATGTGAATATGAATGTGAATGCGAATGCATCACCAGCTATTATTGGCCAAAAATGAAAAGCAGACCCATGTAATTATAGTTCCCAGCTGAGCCATGGCTTTGGCTGAAACAAAACTGGACTGACTTGACTTCCTGATGCGGACACTGGAGAAAGGAATAAGAAGGGTTTCTAGCAAACAAGCTCTTTAGACTATAAGGCTGTTGAAGCAACAAGAGCTACATCAGGGTGGGTGGTGAAAAATGACATACAGTATGTGCAGCAAAGGAAAGAGGGGGGAGCAGGGATAGGGGACTGGAGCATTTTGGCTATTTTGACACAATCCATGTCTCCTTCTCCCAAGGAAAAATCTTGGCTACCGGTAATACTGGTGCTGCTGGCACAGCGCACACCTCTCTTGCCTCTGGAAATCTGGAAAGTGGTCTAAAGGGAAAATATTTTCATTGGAAGTCATCAGTTGATACCTAAGTGAGGTGGAAGTAGATCTGACACCTCCTGCTTTGAGCCTCTTGGCAATTGCATCTCCTTCCTGTTTTTGTGCTCAGCCCAACATGCCCTAACCAGCGACGGCGATGATGGCTCACCACAACCCCCTCGGCTCCCCTGACCCAGGCTCAGGAGCTTTATTCCTCCTCCCTTTCAGTCAGGCAGTACAAAGAGACTAATTTGACTCTTCAGCTTAGCATCCAGTAGAGTTCCTCTCAAACGCTGCTCCAATGGGAAGAGAACGACACGCCATACACTGCACAAGCAGAAGGTGAAGCAGCCCAGCAGCACAGACCAGACACCTGATGTTGTCTGCTGAAGCGTGACTGGCATTTGCTTGCAAGACTCATCATGAGAGCTGCGTTTCACATGCCAGCCACCCCGAGCTCCCCACCTCACACACTCCAACTGACACAGTGTGCTTTGGAAGGGCGCCAGGCTCTAGTAATTAAACTATTATCTTCTCCCACTTCTTCTACTAAACTCCGGTTTATCGCAGAGCGCGTAGCTCAGAGGGATCCATTGTTGATTTTAATTAGGAACAAGGATTTGTCTGGAAGTATGTGCCTGGGTATTTGTAATATTCCCAGGTGAAAATGAAAATGTTGCTGGTTTGAAATTAAGGCCGTGAAAGTATCTTTCATTTCAGCACAAGCCTAAAAAACCCCCTGAAATTCTCCAGTTAAGACAAAACCAAAGATCAGCCTCATTACACATACGTGTATGAACCCACATTCATTCATGGCTAGTTACCTCCAGGACACAAGTGTACAATTGTTGCTATAAACTTCACAGGATTTCTTTGCTAATTTGACAGGTACAGTGAAAAACCCAATGAAGGTAGCACTCTGCACTGATTTACAGCCCAGTGTTTGCACATGCTGCTGCTGCTGCTGTTTAGGATCTTGCTAAATGTATTACTAGCCATGAGAAAAAGGCTATTGTTACCCTCTGGTCTTGGTTACTGTAGTTATTCTATAATACAGAGGTCATTTAGTTACTCTTAAGTGTTGGAGAGCCTGCAGAAGACCCCTCTTCCCCGGATGCCTGGGTTAGGTGTGCTGCTTCTTGCACACAGCTTCTCTCCCATCCCCTCTGCACTTCAGGCTTGCTTTACCCCACTTGCCAGGCACAGATGAGATGCACACATCCCAGAATGGACACTCCTAAAGGCACAACTTGGGAGCTGCTGAAATGTTCGAGATGGATGCACAGAATTCAGCACTTAAGCTTCATGGCACAGGCAGCCCCTAACAGCACAGGCAGACACTAACCTGCCTCTCAGATGGAAGCCTGGCCCTTGCAGATGCTTGTGTTTGCCTAATGAGATGTCTTGGTTTTGAACCTGGCTTTAAAGAGACAATTTCTTCATACTGGTTATCAATCACTCGATACGGACTGAATTCCTCCTTTTAGGGAATTTCATTTGGGGGTTAAACTATCACTACCTGCGAGGGAACATCTTACTCCAAACTTACTTTTTTCTTCTCCCTTAAAAACACTGAACGTTGATGCAGGGAATTCTCTGAAAACCATAAATACACATTTGAAGAGTTTCATCTAGTCTTGGCTCAGCCTCAGCATTTCAGTTAACAGAGAAGAAAGGAAGGAGCATGAATGAAAGATTGCCACTTAGGACCTTGCTGCTTAGTCGAATGATGGATCTGTACTGAGAGGGGTTAGATCGGTTTCTCTGGGAAGAGCCAAAGCTGTAATTACCAGCCATAACGTCAGCTAAAGGCAAGTTGGGTTTGTTTTGCATTTATTCCATAGCATCCACGAGCACAACAAGCTCCACCTATTGTAAATTCTCACACCCTGTCTCTCCCTCTTCTTTTCCTTAGTGCTCTGCCTGGGAAAGCGACTGTGATGCTGTCTCTGTGCCTTTCCCACAGCTCCACAAAGGATTAACCTTGTTATAAGTGGAACAGAAAGATGGAGAGGGATGAATACCCTGACTGCAGAAAGAATCATCTGCAGGGTTTCGGTACCACCGCCTTGGCTCATCCTCAGCCCAGAACAGGCTCTGAAACCCACCGAAGAGGTGTTAAACCCCGTCTCAAAGAACTGCTGCCAGCAGCAGCACTTTCATTTGGCATGATGAGAAGAGAAAGAAATTATAACCTGTTTTTCCATTGCAGCTCAGATCATCGTGTAAAATGATCAGCAAAGACATGCCTTGACCTCAGGGTCTTTGCTCCCAGAGGTAAGGTTTGCACAAAAGATTACCCAAACCTGCCCACTCGCATTGTTGCAACCACAAATGCAACTGAGATTTGAAATGTTGCATTTATATAAATATATATAGAGAGAAATACTCTACTAAAAGCCCAGGAAGAAGCCCTCAAGTGCAGTTACTACCACAGCGCTGCAGCAGAGGCAGTTTTAAGCCTCAGTGACGTAAATCCTGGCTTCCTGTCCTCCCCGGCTCCCAGCCTCCATTAGACATGACTTTCAAGGACTCTTTCTAAATGTGCTGGACTCTTCTGCTGACTCATCTCCAAACCAGACCAGGTGGGTCCCATTAACTTCAATTC
This sequence comes from Nestor notabilis, assembly GCF_000696875.1. Taxonomy (NCBI): domain Eukaryota; kingdom Metazoa; phylum Chordata; class Aves; order Psittaciformes; family Psittacidae; genus Nestor; species Nestor notabilis. The sequence goes on along the minus strand of NW_009917875.1, from coordinate 157,082 downwards.
AGGAAGTTAAAATATGGAGAACGTCCCCACAGTCAGCCAAATACTTTGGCAAGGAAAAACCCTGGAAAGGAGCCAGCTCAGGAAGCAGCTCAGGATAATAAGGTTTATATTTGTTGGTGAAGTAAAGGAAAACCCCAAGGTGCAGAGTGATTTGGGTGACTCAACCTGCTTACAATCTCCCCTAACTTCAGTGGGTCCAAGCCAGTGGGTTTCAACTCGTATCTAGTCCTGAGGAGATGGTTGAAAACAGCTATTCTGGGTACAGCAACCATTAAAAGGAAGATGGGAGAAAGCTGTTCCTTTCCGACCACATTGCTGTGAATTAGCTTCCAGCTTACTTTTGGGTTTTCCTATCATTTTTGAGAATGATCTAATCACTTTCAGCTGAAAAACTGACAACTAAAAATGAGCTGAATGGTTTTTCTGAAGTCAGTTATCCAGATGGTAAAGAAATATAGTGACCTGCGCAGAGAAAGAAGCATTTGGAATGGTCTAGAAATTGATTTTCTTTTATTGAGGGGTTATATGATGAAGTATTTTACTGCTTCTTTGGAGAAAAATTAGAGGATAGAATAGTTAGAGATGAAAGCATTAAGCACAGGAGCCCAGATCTCTGATTTACTAACTATTTTGTAGTCTTATACCACAAGAATTTTGCAAAGCATTCCTCAAGAGCAAGCTCCATTAGATTAGAGGCTGATGGAGAATTCAGGACAAAGTTCCACTGCATCCTGGCTGGCTGCTGGTCTGACATCCTCAAGTAACATCAGTTTCCATGGCTAATGATAGGAATGAGAAGGAAACAACTAGAAGAGCTTATAAATGCCTTTGACTTGACAACCCAAAAGGCAAAGCTTCTGACTTAAATCCAGAGTGATCCTGGAAACCTCATTTTTTAATCCAGAGTGAGACATTTCAACTGGCTTGTAACTATGCTCCATTAATAAACCTGGATCTGGTAATATAACATCTACCCTAGAGGAGAAATGGGGAAAATGGTAATGGTTTTTTGTGCCTCCCCAGAACACCACTGTGCCTTTTTAATAACAGGCTTACTTCTAAATGTATGGCTCCTCAGTGATTAGCATTTTGAGGTAAGCTGTAGGCATACAGGTAATTTTGGAGCTTTAGCTTTCAGTTTATGGAGCTTTTTTTGCTTCCCTGTCTTTTGAAGGTGACTATTTAGGGAATTATTAGCTAAGAAGGACAAGAAATGCCACTGGTACTGCTTGTACTACTGCTTCGGCTCCTCTGTAATTGGAAAGCTGGTGAATCCTGATCTACAAAGATAAACAGCCCTGTCTGATTTACCAGAAATACCTGTAGCCGCTAAAGCTGCTGCATCCCATCCAAACCATCACTCACCCAGGTCCCAGGCACGAAGGAGTTTCACCTGAAGAGTGAGGCTGTGTGAAAAACCCTTCTGGTCATGCATCGAGTACTGCCCAGTTCCAAATTCAGCTGATAAACAGCATTTCCAGCTCTACCTGCAGTTTCAAGTGAAAGACTCTTTCCACCTTTTCTCACCATCTCCTTCCCACATACGTATATGCCAAAATACCAAAACTGGACAAAACCCTTTTTCAGGTGAGACCCTGGGGGCAATTCCCCCCTTTTTGTCACTTAATCTAGATGCTTCCAACACACGGAGCCAGCTTCTAGCACTGCAAATCTTGAAACAATTTTCTTTCCCATTTCATCTCTTGAATGTAAAGCGGGTGAGTAATCCGTCCTAACAATTGGGACCAGCTTATATCCACAGCAAATAGAAACACAACCCCAGTAGCCATGTACTTGCCATTTGACAAGATATGACATATCTGACACAGTATCTGCTGTTTTGTTCAGTCTGGCAGACTATCATTTCCTTGCAGAGTTTCGGTAATAAATTTACAGCCCCATTTAGAGCGATCCCTCAGGGGCTACTGAGCAAGGAAAGCGCTGCCTTACTCATAAAGCTGAGGATACTTGAAACAGAACTGAGCTCCTGTGGAGCCGATGGACTTTAACTGCATCACTGTAAAGACAGAAACAAACAAACAAAATTCCCCCCATCTACAGAATATTACGTACACATTGCACAGGAAGAGCTGCTGGATAAAGATTAGCCTTCTCTTCACTCTAAATATGATCCTTTCACCTACTTAGAGAACTAAAAGAGAAAAAAACAATTTTCAAGAGAGATTACAGTGAAACCACAAATTCTGTCACTTCCTTCAGCCTTTTAAATTCAATGATTTACTTATTTTGATGGCAAAATCATCAGTGATTCACTGCTTACTCTGTTCCCAGAACAGAGCTATCTAATGCTCCAGCATGACAAATTCCAAACAGAAAACTATTTTAACTTGCTTTCTTTTTATTTAAGTCCTGTTCTCATCTATTGCAAGCACAAGCTTTGGTAAAAGTCCAGATTAAAAGGAGTTTTACTGTGGCAGAACTGGGTCCAATAAGCCTTATTTTCCATTTAGAGGGAGTTTACGCATGCTCTTCTCCAATCACAACAACAGGCAATGTCTTCAAAAGGAGAGATACAATAACTTCAACTAAGAGGTCTGCCTATTAGTGTCTATACATAGGAGTGACCTCACAAAGCCAGAGGGGATTGTATGAGACCTTAACCTTACCCAGTATTTTAGTAACTTAAAATCTATCTGCTGTCTAGTGTGAGGCTTCACAGATCTGAAGAGCTCTTTGCATTTTTTCTTCCCCCAGAAAGCCTTCCAAAAGTAGTTTACCAGGATAAATGCACTTCTTCCCACCCCAGAATGATGTGCAGCTTTCACACGGAGAGGAGGGTCAGGCTGGAGCCTCCCATTCCCAAGCAGTCAGGCTGGGCACAGATTCCTCTGCACTTCAGAGAGCTTTGATTCCTTCTTCACCTACTGTGGACAACAGGGCTTCAAGCTTGTTGTGATCTACACTACCCTCACTATGCACATTTCTCTCCCAGGTATGTTATTTCCAGTTTACAGAACTTACTTTTACTGTTGGTTTAGCTTGTAGCCTAGCTCTTGGTTTTTCCAAGGCTGCTAGGAACACTGGCTAGTTCCTCCACTGGTTTTCCAGATCAAAATGTCATCTACACAAACCTTTGTACCTTCCAGACCATCAAACAGTTGTTGTATTTTCCTTTGAACACCTCAGGTGTTGAACATAACCCAAAGGGCAGTCTGAGGAAACAGTGTCTCCCAAAGGGGGTGTTGAATGCACAAAAATGTGTGCTGTATTTTTCTAAGGGCACCTGCCAGAACCCTGCTGACACATCAAGCATAGAAAAATATTTGCCACCAGCCATCTCTTCCAGAATTTCCTTGCCTTTTTACATGGTTATTTAGTTCATTGGGGTCTATATGTAAACAGAATGGTGCACAATATAGGCCTACCCTGACAGCACGATGATGGAGGAACAGCAAGCAACTAGAAAAACTGCCCGGCTCAGCTTTAGGTTCACTTCCTTCAGAAGGAAG
>NW_009917875.1:130639-153581 GCF_000696875.1 Nestor notabilis | reverse complement strand
AAGAAATTGTCCCAGAAGCATCACTAAGGGGAGGTTGAGCTGTTTCAGGTCTCAACTCTTTTCTCCAAAGGCTGCCTTCAAGCTCTTCCATCACTGCTTCAGCTTCATGCCCTTCCACTCATTCACTCCTTGAAAATAATCATCACTATTTTCTGTGTGGCTGTTGCAAATTGTCTACTTTAATCTGTTTGTTAGCCTATGCAATTCCTCCCTGGAAGTAAATGCTTAATAACAACGCTTAGTTTTGTACATTGACCTTTTCTATGGTCTGGGGACTTGATTTTATTTATTTTATTTTATTTCATGTTAATTTTTTATTTTGGTTATTTATTTTTGCCCAGTGTGAATATCATTATTCCTAACTCCAGCTTGGATTTGTAGCCAAACTAATACAAAGAAACGTCCTATTGACTTTCAAGCCAATAATCAATTCATCTTCTGCTGCAACACTTTCTATACCTCTATACATAGAGAAGAATCTCATTGTATCAGACATTCCCCAAGTCATAATGCAGAAGTACATGTTCAGAATTAAATAAGGCTAAACCCACATAAGCAAAGGTTATTATCTGCATATAGAGCTCAACCATCACAAGCAAGGCACATCAAAGCAGAGAAAGGACTCATAGGTGGCTGGATGTCTTGAGATCAAGCATTGAAAGGCAATGAGCAAAATGACAGAAAGAACTCAGAGGCTGATCTGAGGAGGAGCAGTTAAAGAACGGATACATCAGAGGTCATGGCCTGAAGGCAACAAATCTTAACTGGAAAAGACAACCCATATCGTGAAAGAGCTCTTTTTAAGGCAGAAGCTGTGGAGACCAGGTGATAACAACAAAACTTTCCACTTATGTCCTGTTGAATAAAGGCTGGATGCTTTTATTTGGTCCTAGGTTGCATGCAGCACATACAAGCTTCCAACAGGACAAGACTGGAAATTGCTCAGCTTTTCACCTACGACTAACCTCAGCTGGAACCTCCACACTCCTCTCTATTTTGGACACAAACTCCAAAGAAGAATCAAGACTATAACGTGTTTGCAATTGTCCTATTTTTGAAACATCTATATTTTCCTTGGATATTAAAAGACACGTATTTTCTTTTGCAGGCAAATGCATGACATATGGCCTAGTTTTTCCCTTCAGAAAAGGCATAATGCCATCACTGAGCCATGATTGCAGAGTTGTTAAACAGCAGGGATTATCGGGCAGGACAATATTAAGTGGTATTTAACAGCAAGACCAAAGTTCCTTGTCAAATGCTTGACTTAGTGTTCCTTGATTGTTAGCATCCCAGCAATGAGACCTTTTGCACTGAACCATTTTTCATTTTGACAACAAACTACCGCAGCTATCCAACGCTGCCTTGCTGGAGCTGACAGCAAAGTATTTCTGTGGCAGAAATATTACTATGTAGTGGGGTTCAGGGCTGGAGGATAGACGGTTTTATCCCTTTCCTTTCAGAGCGCAATGGCATTCCAAGCAGTAGGTGTCCTGAGTCACTGCCTGGCTAATGTACTCAGTATGATCCTCTGTCTAGTCATAACAATGGTGGAGAAAAAGAGAAAGAGAGAAGAAGAAAATCAAACCCTTGATGTAATTGTTTAAATTACAGGCTACCTTCTTCTAGATGCATCATAATGAAGATGTATGGATGGTGGGAGACAAGGGGATAGGGAAGGAAGGTTGAATTACTGATTTAGGGGTGAACTTCCAAAAGGTTTTTAGAGAATCTGAAGTGCCTTTAAACCTCCACCAAAGCTGGTTTTATTAAAGCAATAAACCCAGGAGTGCTTATGAAAGTTATAGTGTGATGTGAGCAAAAGGCAGGAAATAAAGGGGAAAAAAGGGGGAACTTAATGAAGGTTTAATCTTCAAGGGAATATGGACTTCAAGACTGTAAATCTAATGGAATGGTCCTATATTCTAATGTCAAAAGCTGGCATCTTATGCCAGCAAATTTAACATATTCAGTTGAGAAATCTAGTTTTAAACCCGCCTATTTATACTGTTAAAAGATGAGATGTGGTAGTTGGAGAAAGTGAAGAACCATGTTATTTTCAAGGGTCTTTCCTACTGACAGATTTACTAGGGAGTTTATCACCCCTTTTCCATCCTTCTCTATATGTACATACTCCCTCCGAACTTCCAGGCTGGAAAACTTCCATGAAAATTCCTGAAAATTTGATTGTGATGTACTCTGGAAGCAGACATAAAACCATACTGGTTTGCACTGGAAGAGAAAGAAACTTGCTATCCCTGTTCCTGATATTAAATTCCTACACTTCTTTAGTTTCCCTCTTGTTTCTCTTTGAAAGGAAAGCAAGAGCCCACCTTAAATTCACACCCTGTGGTTCATTCTTTTAAAGTAGTTCCAGTAAGATTCCTGGAGAAACATTTGCATTAATATTAGGGCTTAATACACAGCTCTGTTTTTCCTGCTTCACCTTACTTAAAAGGGAATTGTCTGGACCTGGCTATCTACAAGGTTTGTGGCTTTGCGATAGCAGCTGGTGCCCATTCAAACCTGTCAGAAACACAAACAAGACCTTAAGAAAATCCTGTTAAACTGAAATGCCCATGAAAGCACTTTCCTTCTCTTCTCCGCAACTGTTGTATGTCCAGATAAATATTGGAAATGTTGGCTACCTCCACCAATACTATTGGCTTGAGCACTTTTAGAGCCGTTGCTCTCTGTATACAATAAGCTGTCAGTTAGCACTCAAAACCTGCTTGCTGTTGGTTGGAAACTCCATCTGTGCTCTGAGCAAGCCATGTTCCTTGTGCTGCTTGATTTACTACAGAAGATTCAAATGTTTTGCTCCAAGCTTTATAGAAAACATTATGAAAAATGAGGAAGATAAAATGGAACCCAACTATTACTCATCCTTATACACGCTTCAATCGATACATCTTGTCATTCTGACAACATTAAAATTGTAGGCTCATCTTATCAGAAATGACTGAGATTTCCTGAAGGTCATAAAAAACTGAAAAAACCCATCATTTTGAAGACAGAAAATGAGGATAAGCATTTTCAACTGCCCTGAGAATATTGCCAAACTCAGCCATATGCAAAGGTTATTAATTATGAATAGTTAGCTTAGATGTTGTAGCTATTTTCTCCTTTCTCATCTACCCATTCACTTACATCATATGGTACAGAGCTCTTTGTCTAACTTCACACTAAGAGGCAAACACCGAAGGAGTAACATAAACTGTGAAACCAGCTCACATGATGCATTCATCCCCACTGCTGCTTTCAGTAAAATAAAGGAAAATCATCATCAATAAACAAGGGACTCAATCCTATACCAAGGAACTAGAGAACAGAGTTTCTCTATTTTCAGGTCTGTAACATGACACTAGACTTGGCTGGGTATAATGTGCCTTGGAATTAGAGTGAAATAATCTGCATGCACTTTAAAGCAGCAACAAACCCTCCAAATTTGTACCTAAAATACAGACCTTCCAATGGAATTCCACGTGAATTCCTACTGACTGACAGAATGGACACTCGACCATAATTTTAGCATTTCATGAAGTGCTCTTGCACATTTACCTTTTTCCTGCTTTCACAGAAAAAGTAATCTTATCTCTTGCCAGAATATTTGGCTTCCAACATGTAGCTCAGCTGCTATGGGAACTGTATAAAACTGTTTGTTCTCTGGTAATTAAAACATTTCAAATAAAACAGCCATGCCAGCAATAATCATGCCTTTCTAAAAATGGATTAAAATTAACACCTTTGGTCCAGCTCTCTCTGAATGCTGTGGTCTTTACCAGTATTCCAACCAGCATCTGAACGCTGCAGTTAGTCTCTAATTTCTATAACGAGCAAACCTAAAAACCTGTATCTGGATAACTCTTAAATTAGGGATGTTTGAGGTCTGGAGCCTGATCAAGTTGTACACGCTGTGGTTTGGGCACCATCTGTATTCCCTTCACATCTATCTTTTCTGTGGGTGCACTTGTTTCTAAATGCTGGTTGCTTTCCATGTTGTGCGTATTCCCAGGGAAGCAGCGCAGGGAGGCTCACCTGGGGGACTGCTGAGCCGAAGCGTGGGACAACCCTTCCGAAAGCTCTGGGAAGTGCCAGCTTCTCCCTTTGTTTTATCTCCCCAGCAGCTACTCCAACAAGGAACTTTGAATCTCGTAGCAGATCTCCCTAGGCTACGGGACCTCATGGGAAGGTGCCTTATTAATCACCAAAGAGACACAGTGCCCTGCTCCACCCTTGGCAATGCTCACATCCAAAAGCTGAATGAACTATCAAGACTTTAAGATCTCTCTACCAGCAGTGGCTAAGTTAAAAGTTAAACCAATTCAGAAGTGTCCTAAAATGAAACCCCATCTACTGGCATTTGCCTCCGAGGATGACGCTTCCAGGCCTCAGGCAAAAAGGAGACACCAAGTTTGTAATTTAGACACTTTTGGCAAAGCTTCAGCTCAGACACCTCAGGGCTTTGTCCAGCCTAAGAATGCAGAAATACAATATTGCACATGGAATTTCACAGGAATAATGAAAATCCTTCGTTTTGCAAGTTGAATTTACAAAGGAGAGTGCAGTTAATGGCAGCACTGAGAAATCAGCTATTTTATGCAACAGACACAAATCACCTCCACTGTAAAACCCACGTGAGAAGCTGAATGAAGCATGGAAGGGAACACATCTTAGCCCACCAAGGCGATTTCAGTGAGGGCAGAGATGAGATGCCCATCCTTGACCACTTGCAGCCTTCACTATCATTAAGATAGTAACTTCAGCCTGGAAAAACCATTTACCAGGAAGGAACAGCGAAGAGCTGGCTGTCACATCGTGATGTTCATGAGATCAGTATCTTGCTGTGCTTTATTTACCTATAAGCCCAGATCTTCTACACCTGCATTTCAGACAGTACTGATGACATCAAACGGCTTCATTCTACGTGGTCATATTCAGCATACAAATTCATCAGCTGCTTATTTTAAAGCACAGATTGTTCATTATATAAAATGTGTATTTTATATGTATATATGTCTATTTTATATGTATATAAAATATAGAAAACTAATAATATATATCAGAAACTTATTAATACATGGAAAATATATTACTTCATGAGTACCCTGACAACTGTTCCATCAATGCAACTTCTTAGGAAAACCTCAGGATATCACAGGGACATTTATAACTTTAACAGTCTTTGGTCAGTTAAAAAAACCAGTCAAGAAGGGTTATGTTCAGCAAAAGATCCACAAGCATTAACAAAATAGGAGATCCATAAATCTGTGATGAGTGCTGTGTGATAGCTGGGCCTCTTCTGACGTGAATTAAAGCCCAGCATCCACCACCAAAGGGTCCTCTCAACTATTTCTAACTCCTGTCCCCACCCCAGGCTATATTTTTCCCTTCTCTGCTCCGAAGCCGCAGGTCTGGAGGGTTCTCAGTGTGAGCTCTGCCTCTGTCAAATCACTTCACACCCACAGGGAAATTTTTGAATATGAATTGGGCTTTAAAAAACTTTACCTTGATTTAGTGAGAATATAAAGTGGGGCCGGAGTCAATGTGTTGTTTGTATGCATCGCAATGAATAGTGTAACCTGAAGGGTATCTGCGACCAAGGCAGCACTAAGGACCAAGTCACATTTAAAAAGCTTCCAAAGAAGCTCTTTATTCAAGGCAGAGTTTTTAAAATGAGCAAAGCAATGTTATCTAGAAGCAGATATTCAAAATAGATATAAATATACAAGCCTTCTAAACACACTTCCAGGGAGGTTTTTGCTGCGAGTGGTAAGTTACCTGATTACAGCAGGCTCTGCTGTGTTTTACTGCTTTTCAGGAGACTTTAAGAAGGAGGAAAGAAGGGAAAAAAGGAAAAGAAAAAAAAGGAGAAGAAAGGTAACCACAGATTTTATGGGCTGACAAGTGATGGCTAAGCTACTGCTCGATTGGCTTTGAGTGCAGGATCCATTACAGATACCTAAACTACATTTTATCCATAAACTACATTTCAACAGCATTGTAGTTAGCAGGCTGGGCAGGAAACAATGGGAGCTGGTTCACCTCCAGGGAAGCTGGGGAAAGGTCTCCTGGCAAGCTGAGTGTGCCATAACCGCTGGTGTGTATTATCTTCCGCACAATCAGACTTTAACCTCAGGGAGACTTTGCCTCTTGATGCAATTGGGAAATCACAACAGAAAAGAGATTAAAGTGTAGGTTCTCAGCCTCTTTTCTCCCCTGCCATTTTGGCTGAAGCAATCTCTTTGGATGACTCGATGTCATATAATACACTCACCAACTGGCTTAAAAAAATAAGCAGCTTTTGTGTACAATGGGACGTGTGTGTACAGACCTGCAAAACCACACAGACGGAAAAGCAGCCAGCTATTCTTCAAACCTAAGTGAGTCCTTTCCTCACAAAATCTTCTTAAAGCCCTTTCCAAGCATTATTTAATTTAACTAAACTTTGCAACATAACCCTTTGCAATATCTCTATTTAGCAGCTGGAAAGACTGAGGGATGGGGAAATGAAACGTGCCACCTAAAGGGGATAAGCACGGAAGAGGTCTGGGTTGTTGTCCTGCCCCATGTGCTCTAGCTGAGACCTACAGGTAATCCTCCTCCCCTGCATTTTCAAAGTATGAAAACTGGGTAAATAGGAACTACAAAGGGCTTCCAGTTTTCAAGGAAATGGCTATAACTGTGATTCTCTCCCTGTGCCCAGTGGGAGATACAGGAATATTTTTACCCATCTCAGCAGTTGACGAGTTTTCCCACAGATCTTCTAGGGAATTCAGATGTCTTTCCAAAGCAATAAAACCTGAGATTTTTAATACTGACATGTTCCTGTTTCTCTTAGAAAAATCTCCTCGTCTCTTTAACTCCCCTTTAAGCAATGGGCATTCATTCTACTGGCAAAAAGGCAGTCTCCCTTTAAAAGCAGCATTTTTTGGAAAGCCCATGTGCCCACTGCATTATCTCCCTTTGCTTTCGTCTGAGCTTTGATCTCCCAGCTTTCATCCTGGTGCTGGGACAGACAGCTCGGTGGTGAGCCCTGAGCAGGGTGTCTGCCTGGAGCACATTGTTCCCTACCAGGGGCTGCAGGGCTGTCTCTCAGCAAGCATCCTTGATCCATGCAAGGCAGGGGCTCGAAGCCTGCCAGCCTGCTAACAGGACCTGTTAACGATGAACTCCTGGCATACGACAGGACAGGGATGTTTCACATTCCAGCCTTTGATGCCGACCGGACCTCAGCTGAAAGACACAGTGTCTTCAGACATGGTGCAGAAGGGACTTTACAGGCAAGCAAACAGAGTGAAAGAGCAACATGGTTGTTTAACAAATTAGAGGAAGGGAAGTCTTAGCCCAGATCATTTGGAAAGAGCTGGTAATGAGAGTCATTCTTTCAAGATTCGTTCCCTTCTGCTTTAGCTCCTCTTCACAAAAGCATTTTTAGAAGAGAGATGGTTGTGGTTTAAGGTATGAGCCAGGCATCCACCATACTTGTACTACATCTCCTGTATATCAATCATAAAGGATGTTAAAGCCTTTATCCACAGTCACTTCATTAATAAATCTCTGCAGCACAGTCTTGAGATGTGATGGAATCTACATCATTGAAGATGAAAAACAACTAATAAACCTACTAGGTTAATTAGGTTTTCTAGCACTAATTTCTACTATTTGCCATTTGCAAGGACAATCCCTGATTTAAAACCTTAAATTTAGGAGACATCAAAGCATTTGGGGCTGTTACCTGCATATCTATTCATCCGTGTGAATGAGAAAACAAGACTCATTTATCTCAACAGAAGCAGAGCCTCGAGAGATGTTCTGTCGGTAGTTTAAACAAAGGAGCAAAAGGAACATCTAATTAGTCTCATAATGACTTATTTTGTACCCCCCTCCCTACCTTATTTTAAATAAAACCTGATGATGCAAAGTATTCCTTGGCTTCTTGCTCTGTAACCAACCAGCTCTCTGTGGAAAGAGCTTCTTTTTTTATGGCTACGTATTAAAAGTAAACCAGCCCATGCCAGGTTTGGATAAAAGGCTATTTATTTTCAACCAATTTGATAGCTGCAGTTTTCAGTAATTGAATTTTCTGTGGTCAGAGCAGCAGTAATCTTAGAAACCAAATAAATATTTTTTAATAAAATGGAACACTGAGAAACCCTATAATAATGTCAAATATGTAGCCACTTATGGATGGGTAAATATTTTAAGAAATTTACATCTCACCCAATGCTTTAGGCCTTAAGCTTCCCTGGAAATTTCAAACAACGCGATTTTATTTTGGGGAGGGGAGATGGGGGAATGGAGTGTATTTAGATAAAGAGCTAAATACTAATCCTTCTGTTTGCAGCAAGTTTTATTTCCAGTATTTATGCAGCGGTTGCTGGTTTAATCAAGAAGAGAATAATCAAACCCTTCCAATGGCCTGTTTCAGTCCATGGGATTCAGGTTGTACTGCACTCACCCATCCTTGCACAAAAAGGACCAACTCAGCCAGAACCACCCTTAAGCTCCTCTGCAGAGTTACAGATGTGCATCACTGCCCTGTCCCCACAGCAGAAAATCACGAAGAACCTCTGGGGGAAAAACCAGGTTTTGCTGAAGCCTCCCATCAATCAGAACACAGCATCTGAATGGACACTTGTTCATGCTGGTTTGTGCAAACTGGGGGCGCTGGGAGAGGTCTGACTCTGAAATCCCTCAGCAAGCTAAGGAGGAACAAGAGAGGAAGAGAAAGAAAACAGTGAGAAACTCACTTATGCCATGGATATTCATGCAATAAATTAGAGTTAGGTGTCAGAACACAAATACAAGTGTTTCCCTCAGATGCCGTGCAAATGCTTGTATCTGAAGATGTTTCTGCCTGCTAAACACAGATCAAGGTACTTATAAACAGTGCTTCAGAGCCAGAAACAGGTTGTGGAGGAAAGTTGCCTATGGTCTCCATATGCTGCACCCTCAAGTGTGCACCTATGGGATACCTAGACCCAGAGGCCTATGCTATCCAAAAGCCTGACCTGCCACCAGCCAGCAACCACTTCATAAAATCCCTGATAACTTTGCCAAGCTCCATTTCCAGAGCTGGTGGGTTTTCCTTTGGTTGGGGATCTCTTGCTTTCAGGACCTGTCGATTTTCTAAACCAGTGCCAAGTCATTCTGGAATAAACGAGTTTCAATGGGATGCAAAATCAGAGGTAACTGCAGAGATAGAAACCACATTTCCTGCAGGACAGTTGCGTTCCAGAGCTTGATGGTATTGTTCTCGTATGCTGACACCTGCTGGCAAATGCAGACTCCTGTAACCACTTCTGGAAAAGGATCAATGACAAAATTCATCGGGATTAGTGAGCGCAGGTCAGGGGTACTGTGGAATGATACATGGGAATGTGAAGGGAACTGGAGTGATTCAGACGAAGTTAGAAAGAACAGAAGGAACATACAACAGGTCTCTAAGTACATGACAGGCTGCTACAAAAGGGAGTAAATTACTCTCCATATCCATAGGATAAGATATAATAAGGATCAATGCTAATACTACCGAAGCAACAAAGAATGGGTAAGAACCCTGCAGTAAATGTTCCCAACTGTGAAGCTAAAGCATGGAATGTCCTTCACAACAAGCAGGCCACAACAACGGAGCCTCGCAGGTTCCTGTCACACGTTCTCTCCCTCCAGCGTGTCTGCTTGCTCAAAGCTGATGGATCCGTTACTCAATCAGACCAGTCCCAGTTCAAACCTAACCACCACTTCTCAGTCTACATCTTCTTTCTCCTTTTTTTCCCTGTGAATGTCGATGAAAACCGAAACCCAGGTGGTTTTCAGCATGACACTCTGTGGAAATCAGGTATGAAATTACCTGTTTATTAATGATGTGTCAGGAGAATGACATGCTAACAGCCAGCTCCAGCACTGGCAGTGCTAACGGAGAAATAACAACCACGCTTTATACACAATATGTATTCTACAGCACTGTAACTCTGCATCCCTAGGGACACAGCTGAAACCCGTATGTTTTATCTCAAAATTCCAATCCCAGAGAGCAACAATTCCCAAATGGAGGTTAAACATACGCTCTGTCACTATTTTGTTGGATCCCCTCCTTGGGATTCAAGACTTAGACTGCCACTGGTCAGTGCTCCAGGCATGGAAGAACATTGATGGTGGGATGGGTTTTGCAAGGACATATCCCATTGCTCAGCGTCTGACCTGGCACAAACATGCAGCATTCTTCATGTCACATATAAAGATTAAAACCTCTTGAGTTGTTCCCACAATAGAGCCACCACATTGAACAGAGTGGAAATAAACCATAATTCACAGTAGATGGCAAAGTAAATCTTGTTGGACTGCAAGATCCTTGAAAGATCTTTAGCACATTTTCCAGTGGGTTTATCTCCCTTACAATAAGGTTCATATTTCCTTTTCTATCTTTCTACTCAAACTTCTTGGGATAACACACGGATCTGTCAGCATGGAAGCAGAAGGACTAAGTCTGATGAAAACTTTTACTAATGATCTATCATATAAATAAGCCACTGTGGATTGTTCTGTTGCTGCCAAAGAGGAGCTTCTTTTCCATGTTTGGAGAGCTCATCCTCCAAGTTTTAGTCTTCACGAGTACCTCGTAACATACAATATGAAGCACAGTCACTAAGAGATTTTCCAGGAGATGGGGGCTTTGTTACAGAGACTTCATTTTACAATATTTGTGAAAGATGAGTCTTTGAGCAGATTTGCTGGTGCAGCTCTGGGGCATCATGCAATATTTATATTCTGTTAATCTATAGCTCTAAATGAAAGATGGAGGAGGCCAAATCCAACCTTCATATAAATGCCATTGATTTTGGGTTCTAACAGCATTGGATTTAGGCCAGTATTTTCCCTTGCCTCACTCTTCGCCTTTCAGAATATTTGTGGAAATGAATAACAGGGTCATTTGGTATTCAGCCCTGGATATGAATTATAATCTTGGTATAAGCTACATAGAAATTTAAAAGGCAAATTGTTTCACCTCAGAAACACACTTTCCTTCAACCAGCCAGAAAAGCCAGTGCCAGATTCAGCCCATGGCTTGCAGGAAAGCACGGGAGCACACACATCTGCACACACAGACACACGCTGGAGGTCTAAGAGCCCCCACTTCAAACTCAGAACAAAACGACAAAGTATTCCCCACCGAGTAAAGGGGACGGCTTGGAAACTGTTCAGAAACCTGAGGGGGTTCACGAGATTGGCAGAATGAGGTCCACAAATTTACATAATATCTGCATCAAAACTAGAAGCAGGCCATGGTTATGTTCTCCTGTACCTTTATTTAATAAGGCTCGAACGCAATGCAACGACTACACACATTCAACACTATTTCCTGCAGTGGCTGATTTCCGCCCCCTTCAGAGCCCTGAGTACAATAAGGCAACAGAGGAGTTAGGCAGGACCTATTCCATGTGTCCTCAGCAGGCAGTGAGGCTGGGAGGTGGCCCTATCCTGAAGGATATGTAGTTACTGGAGAGATGGGTAAGACCTCAAATGTTAAGCAATATGTTTCTGTTTCTAGCAATCAGACAAGACCTACAGAAACATCACAATCCTGCCAGATTTAGTTGCCTTAAGATTCCCTGACATATTAAATCTCAGTCTGAATCGGTGCTTGACTCTGCCCTCACCAGCTCCTCTTCAGATGATAAAAGCCTGAACCAGAGAGACCGAACCTGGGTTTTCGGGTGCTGAGATCGATGTTCAGAAGGGCAGAGCTGGTCACAGCTGGAGTTCAGTGCTGAGCGAAAGTGCCCAAACCATCTGTCATGTTGTAGCTTCTCCTGTTTGAAACTGATTCCCCCTCCAGCTATGTACAGAGTATCTTAACACATCCAGTCTTTTCTGTAAGGGTCTCTCTCCTCTCCTCATCTCACAGCTCTACTTTCCTTTTATCTTAACTTCAGCTTATTTCATCACTGACAACCTAAAGTATCAAGAAATGCCATGGATTTTCTCTGCAGCTTTTTAATAATGAAAATCCAAATGTCCCTTCCTGAGCTGGAAGGAAATGAGAGAACATCAGACCTCTCTCAGATCTGCTCTGAGGTCCTTCTCCGCTCTTTACCTCCACGTACCCATCAGCATAGGCACCTCCTCCAATGGTCTTTCCTCCAAAGCATTCCTTCACCCTCTCATCTTGTGTATCAGACACTTGCTTGAGTGCAGAGCAGCCTGAACACAGCCTGGAGTAACTGCAGTGCTGGTGTGCTCAGACACCAGTGGATTCTATCACCCTGCGTTAACTTTGCAATTGATCCTGCAAGCACGAGCCTCTTTCAGCTTCCACATGAGCTCAATGCCCAGACACGCATGATACAGGATTAAGAAGAGTTTTTCATTATGTTCTCTGTACAGAAATGGTCACGGTTTGTGAAGGTCCCCTTGAGGAAAACTTTTCTACCCAACCTCCCCAAGTGTGCTCTGAATGCAAGCCTATAAAAACCAAACCACAATGCTCCTCGGAAGCACACAAAGGAAGGATTTTATGCCAATGTTTAGCTGGATGTATTGTTAACCAGGTATAGATTTTTCCCCTCATGAGGATACACGACATGATCAAACTATTAGGCACAGGGATGCTGTATATCAGTTTGATTTGCTTAATGCTGTCCTGTGTGTAACTTCCCCTGTAGATTACAGCAGAAGCATCTCCTGGCTGTATGCAGAATTCTGCATAAAAGATAGTATTTGTCCATCACAATTATTGCCCTTTTCCAATATGGAAAAGATGGTGAGTTGACAGCTTCCTAAAGTATGTCTTAAACTCTTGTGTGCACTATTCTGAAGTATCTTAAGGATCTGACTACAGAAACTGCTGGGCCATGATTAAACAGACCTCCAGTGAACTTTTACTGCTTTCAATTGCTTTCTGGCCTCCTCTGAAACAACAATAGCATCTATTCCTCAGAGGAAGGAGGGTGGATAAAAAGGGCAAAGCCAGCACCCAACTAATTTTAGCAAGTACAAAAGGGGACTCCATGCCAGAGGAGTTTTTACTTCACCTTAAACTTTCCCCTTGGCATTTCTATTAATAAACAAAACAAACTGGTTTCAGAAAACAGATGAGTAAACAGCTTTGATGGCTGTACTCCATCACTGATTCACCTTCCTTCCTCACACCCACCACCCCAGGCCTCCACTCTTGGACTCTGAATATTTTTATCATGAAGGCAGCAGCGCTGGGACATGTTGTGGTAAATACTCAAAACGAAACCAGAGGGAAGGTCAAACAGCATTCCCTCAGCAGCACGGGACCTCAGCAGGCACCCTCCTTGGAACAAACCCCCCTGTATCGCAATGCAAGGAAAAGAGAGCAGGGGAGAGACAGAGCGAGTCAGGCTGGCACCAGAAATATAATTTAGTGTGCAGGTATTTGATTTGATAAAACCCCTACCTTAATTTAAAAAAAATATATAGATGTATGTATATATGTATATATATAATAGGTTCCTGACAAGGTTGTAATTCATCGAGCGGGGCCAGGCCTGCAGTTTGGGTTTGCCGTGTCACTCCAACCTAAACCATGGCTGGTTTGACGTGATCCCCTAAGAGGGTAGCATGTTGCAGCTGGCAAAAAAATAAACAAACCTGAGCTCTGTGCTAACAGAGGGTTTTTTCCCTTTTTGATTTATGCCACGAGCAAAGGAAAAACAGTGACAGACTTGTGAATCTAGGTTCCATTCGACTCCTCCATGCTTGCAGCGACTGCTGAGGAGATGGCAAGTGTGAAATACATGGCCTAGAAGAGGCAGGATGGGTGAAGGAGATGAATGGCAGCTCCGAGGGGGTTTTTCTGTGACAGTGTCTCACATACACAGGCACAACCCTTTTTACTTCTTTTTAGTTCCCAGGGAAATCTGTGCCTCTGCTGGTGTGCTGCTGAGGAGAACCTGGTGTGGTCCCTTTGCAGCACCCAGGCAGCGCCTTTTGGTACCACTAATTAAACTCAGGGGTTTATTTTAACACTTGATCTGAGGAGTCAGAAACCCAAAGCTGTTCCCCTGTAAAACTCTATTTTCTGCTCTTGGGTACTCCTGGCTGCCTGGGTGAGAGGGTTCTGAATACAGTCTTCAGAACCAAATACATTCAGCCCTTTGCCCATCTTTGCTCTCCACTGCTAGGACTGCATTAAGAGTGCTACTTCAGGTATGAGTTAGGGAGCCTGGAAACTACTAAGTGAACTCAATTAAGAGCCTCAATACCTGCATTTGCCTGTCAGACATGTCTTGTGCATGACTGAACACATGCAGAGAGGTCAGCAGTGATAAGAAGACGACACTAAACCAAGTTCACCTCTTTGCCTCCAAGCAACTCAAGCAGACCGCCCGCAGCTCCCATGTAACCCCAGTCCCAGGACTGGGGTTGTCCCTTTTATAACTGGTGCACGGGAAATTGCTTAATTCCCCACAGCAGACCCAGCCCTGTCTCTGCAGAAATCCTTCAACTCCAGGCAAGGCTCTGTGGTTTCTCCTATTGTTTTCAGTTTGTTTTTCTTTCCAGCAGAAACATAAAGCTACAGTGTTGGACTTGCAAATACAGATGACAAATACAGAGCATCAGACCAGCATGTTGCT
Organism: Nestor notabilis; assembly: GCF_000696875.1. NCBI lineage: Eukaryota > Metazoa > Chordata > Aves > Psittaciformes > Psittacidae > Nestor > Nestor notabilis. The sequence goes on along the minus strand of NW_009917875.1, from coordinate 138,975 downwards.
TTTCACCTTGGACATGTTAAATGTTTTAGCTGGATGCCTAAAGAAACAAGGTTTATGTACTAGGGTTGTATGGATTTCTTCTCCATTCCATTCTATCCCAAATAGCTTTTAATCACTGACTAATTTCAAGCAAATCTATCAAAGAAGTAAAGACCTTAAATATAAGTTTCTAACAGATTTCATGAAACAAGGAATTGGATAGGGGAGACAGCTCCCAAATGCTAAGGGAAGCCCCCCCCCACCCTCATGGCAGCAGAAAACACATTAAAGGGAGGAAAAGAGAGGGAGAGATGTTGAAAAGTAGCTTTCATTAAACCCTCTGCACACAAAACTACTTGTTTATTACTACGAGAAGTTTTACATCCATCTCTCTGCTTCCAAGATCCAGCAGCTGAGTCCTAGGAACACATGGGGATTTAGCTTTATATGCTCTGGGCTATAAAGTTAAACACACACGTAGCAGATCTGGGTCTGAAATGTGGTATCACGCTGTATCCTCTCAGAAACAGAACCCAAAGTAACATTTCAACCCAGTTAGTTTCCACAACATCCAAATGTCATAATCTGTGGCTCAGAAGAGAAAGTGCATCAGTGTTACTGTTTTCATGATGAAAGATAGAAATTAGTCAATCTCCTGCAGAACCTTAAATAGGAGGACTCTCTGTTTGCAGTCTGTTGCCACACTGATGTGGTACAATCCTCCTCCTGTTTAAGAGCAGCACATGCACACGCAGACAGAGGAACAGATTATTTTCCCAGCACTCTTGTCCTTACTGCAGACGTAAGCACTGATTTGCAGAACAGCAGCAGCCACATGGGTTCATGTGCCTAAGCTTTATATTATATAAATCTAATATAACAGTGTGTCAAATGTTTGCTTTGGCGATCCTGATTCCTCAAATCCCCCTTTTATACTAATATTTAAAATGGGAAAAGGCTTTAAAAGAATGGGCGCAAATTACCGGTTCAAAGGGTTTATTGGGCTTCCAGCTGAGCATTGCTTATGCTAAGAATGGGGATTTGAAAAAACCCAGTGTTTAGGCTGGTTTATTGGGGTTTATTTCCTCTAGGATACTGCTACTGCAATCCTGGAGGAGCAGCAGGAGGGACGGGGCAAGAAATGATCTTTCTCTGCTGTAAATCCCAGGAGCTGTGATCACTTAGAGATCATAAAGACTGACCTCTAAGCTATCGCGATTAGGAAAGCTAAGGAAAACTCAGCTCAGCAGAAATGGGATGGGCTTCCCAACAGTAACAGCCACCACTAAAAATACTCCTTTTTATTACTATAAAATATTTAGGGAATTCTGAGCAAATGTTTTGTTGAAACCTCACAGTTCATAACATTCCACCCAGCTCAGCTGTTACACACGGGGAGATGGGGGTACATCTGTGCACATTGATGGCTGAAGAGGCACAATTAGCCTGTCTGGATTTGAAGGCATTAACCCAAGGGCAGTTTATGGGGTTACTGTGACAATTTCCCTGTATTACCCGTATCACTTTAAAGGGTTTATCAGCTCAGGACTGGGCACATGCTTGGGCAGCAATGCTGGCTCACATGGAGCTGCTGTGGAGCACAGGCAGAGCATGATGTGCTCGTACCTGCCTCTGCAGGGTAAGAGAAAGGACCCTCAGGCAGCAGGTTAGTGGGAAGAGCCAGAGCAGGTCACCTCATCATGAGGTTGAGTGCCCTTAACACAAATCTTATCTTGCTGCTACTCTACTCAGCTTTCCAGTCCAGTTTTCTCTTGACTGCCATGTTAAAGGGCAAATCACAGAGCCAAGCACTCCTGCAGAAATACATACAGAAGAGCTACTGATTTGTGGGGTGAGGGAATAAAAAGCCCTATTATCTCCCCTAGCATGGAGCTTTGCTGTGCTCTGGACACAGCCACTGTTAAGTGCAGCAAATAGCTTTTCATCTGGATGCTACGTCTGGAAGCACCAAAAGGAATTACTCTGCTGTAATCAACCATCCTTTTTGTGTCAAGAAACTTTCTTTCCTCGACCCATGCCAGGGAAGCCCTCTTTGGTGGATAATAATGACCTGGAGATCATGGATTTTTAACACTTTCTTTAAGAAGGTGAGTTAATCAAGAGGAAAAAAAAAAGAAGAGGTTAACACAGTCATGTTTCACTACAGGATTATGGTGTCAAACCACAGGAAGTTGTCTCTGGTGGTTTGCTGATCTCTGTGGTGTGACTGAACTGAAATTATCAGGAACAGTAACTTCATTGCTGGCAGTATTGTCCCATGTCTTTCTCCTCACTTGTAACTTGAAGGACCTGATCCTGCAGTGTCTGAAACAGATCTGACCCTACTGCCAACGAAGTCAATAGTGAAATGTCCATTCTCTCAGCAATGGAGAATCAAGTCTGCACACAAGGGGAGTGTGGAGTTACCAATCGAACTGCAATGAGAGTGCTGCGTGCTTGCAGTGACAGGATCTCAGCGTTAGGTCTCAGGATGTAGGTTGGTGTGGATGTGAGAGAGGTCACCTGGTGCTACTGAGCCAACCAGGGTATCAGAATCTAGAAATCCAACATCTACCACACTGTTCCCATACTAAAAAGCAAACTACCTGGATAATCCCTTGCCTCCCAATGGCACTTTCTGATGGTGACTCAATGTACTTTACAAAGGCGTTCATCTCCATTAATCCACCGTGCCAATACTGAAACCAAGCCACATGAAAGAGGTACAAAGATCAGAGCCAGCAGAGACAGGGCACACTGACATAGTCAATGAAGGAAGAAGACAACTTGAAGGGTAAATTATACATGTTTTTAAAATTCAACCAGCAGTTTTCAATTATTTAAGGCAGTGTTTTCTGAGCAAGGATTAGGAATGATATTTCAAATCCATCATTTTAGCATGATGATACCTTTTTAAATGACGGGTTTCTGTTGCTGCTCCTGTTACTCTGCCTGTACTAAAAGATGACTTTCAAGTATTTTGTCTATCATTTTTAAAGACAGAAAAAAAAAACAACTAACAAGCCTGAAAGAACAAAGACGACACTTCAAAGCCTTCAGCAGAGAAGGAAGTGCTTTCTAGCAAAAATCATACACTCTTGTCAATGAAACCTTTGTCAGACAGTTCCTCTCCTGCCTTGGCTGCTGTATGGTTAAAGATGTAAAAGCAAGTGAAGACAGAAGAGAAAGAGAATCCCTGAGAGAATGAAAAGAGTCATGTCCCAGCAAAGTCCTCTCTTTGCCCTCAGAGTTTATCTGACATACTGTTATTGATAGCTCCAACTCCCCTGGCTGAGGGAGCACATCTACCTTTTACTGCACTGAAGTTGATTTAAACCACACTGGCAATTTGTGAGGCAGTTTTTCACTTACATAAGGAAGTTCTTGAGAGGATTTTGAAGCAATACAGTATGGTAGTTAAAACTGAGGCCATTTTAAAAAGAACTGCATTTCCTCAGGCTGTCCATAACTCTTCATTTTCCTAAAAACACCAGGCAACTCTGCAGCTTTGCTAGGCAGAAGCCAGCTAAATGCAACAGCCTTCGGATCACTTCAAAGCATCAGTGCAAGTTCATTCCCTCCTGACCCTCATGTTCTCAAGCCTTACCTCAGCCAACTCTTCCCAGCCATCTGGAGCGCCATGTGGAGTTTTCTGGGAAACCACTTTCAAATTGTTCCAGCACTAAAATGATTCTGGGATCTCCACTCTATTTTATAACATTTTTGGGGTAAAGTCCTTCCGTTGTCTTGTACCACTTGCTACACAACAGGAGTGTTCATAGTTCTCTTTAGTGCCCCTTTTCAGCCCCCTCCAAGTCACTTGTGAAGAACTAACCAATTACTCACATTGGCAATGGTCCCTCTCTCCTGCAGTAAGATTTGGTTGGCTTTAACATTATTCCATCGAGTTTCTTGTGATAGCTATTACACTTAACAAGTTTCCCCTCAATAACAAGTCACTTTTGACCTCAACACACCTGGAGACTTCACCCTTCTATTCCACCTCTGACCTCTCCCAATACAGTTGACATTTTGCAATTATCAGCAATTTGTTAGCTTTATTTTTGTTAGCACCTAATTATGCAAATAATAGACCTGTAACAGAACTGCTTCTATTGGGCTGCAAGTTTGTAGAGGGGTGTTTCATGCATGACTGACTGTGATAGCCTGGGTCTAGTATGTAGGAGCAGGAAATAAGAAGTCAGAGAACACAGTCTCTGGCTATATACCCTTAGCATTTCTCTGGTAACAAGGGAGGGACAAGATCTGGGATACTGTCAAATGCCAACAAAGAAAACACATTTCCCAAAAGCAAAGAGAATGAACTTGATCTCCTTCATCATGTGGAAGGAGAAACCCCAAATTGCTTATAACGTAGACAGTGAGCAGTCACAGGGAATAGAACAGAGCTGTACCCTGGTCATGCCTACATTGGCTTTTGTGCCTGAATATACTGTTTTGTTTTTTTCTTTATAGGCTTTTTGCACCTTACTGTACTGAAAATAGAACAGCTGATCCACCACATCCGGCCCTCTATATATCAACAAGGTTTTTAACACACAGCTTTTCACATCACCAAAAAAAAACCTGAAAAGAAGGGCATGCTGGGCCCCATTTTCCTACCTTTCTCTCCCCACAGCAGCACTCAGCTCTATTTGACGTGTCAAGTTCACCATCCTCCTGACAGCAAACAAGTCCTTTCCCAGTCTTGTGACCTCATCCACTTCCCTGTCAAAAGATTAAGGCACATTTTCAAATGCTTAAGGCTATTTTTAGACTGTACTAAAGACATGTGGGGAGGAAAGTAGCTCGTGTACTTTCTTCATAATGTAATAATCTCTGTGTCTAGGAAAACCGCTCAGGTTTGAATGTCACTTCACATAATTACCCTGGGTAAAGCTGGATCAGCCGCATCAGTCGGATGGCGTTGTCCAAATCGCCTCCCTCCGGAAAGGGGAGGCTGCAGTGACTCTTGTGGCTGAGAATGCACAGCCACAGGATGCAGGACGTGGGCTCTTATCTTTGCCATTGGGAGATGTTCTTTCAAGTGTCCTGAAAACAGAAACAAAAGCAGTGGAATCAGAAAACACATGCAAATGCTGTGCTGAAACGTGGTGAGGCCGAGAGTGCTGTGCTGTGCCTGAGAGCTTGGACCTGGCTCTGAGCAGGGTAGGAGGTCCTGTGTGGTGCTTGGATCCACTTCTGCATGGTGAAGTGTCTGCTGAAGGGCAAGCTGAGGCACAACTCCGCTGGAAATAAGGCTCTATACACCTTCCACTAACACTCTTCTCCTCCTCACTGCTATGCATCTAACTGACCCCATTTCCACTGGCATGGACAATTCTTCACCATGCCTCACTGCAACAGTTTCTGGAATAAAATAGTCCCTGAAACCACTTGGGGTATACTCACAAAGGACAAAGTTCAATAGAGACATAAAAGGAACAGAGTGCCAATGATTATAAACAGTCATTTTAGAGCATTTTCATACTGTGTTTTTCATATCTGGATAGTGGAGAGGAAAGATGAAGCCATACCAAAGATTCAGGACCTGACTTCTGGAAGTTGTGGGTGTTAAAGCATGAACAAACGCAGACACACACAACTGCTCTATGCCTTGTCTGCATCCTGTGCATGAACACCTCTCAACAGATGCTCACTCAGAGGAGGTACTCTTTAAGAAATAGGGTCCTAAGCAGGGCAAGTCTTTAAATATGGTCCTATGATATGATGGACACAGGCACAGGAACAGCATGAATTAGTTTTACAACCCCCATCTAGCTTCTCATCTGCACACAGGTAAATTGGGTTCCTCCTCTCCAGGAACACAGTAAGAACTTATATGTTCATCAGGTTCCATCTCAACAGTAGTCACCAGGCAATGAGGGGAAGAAGATAATTAGAACAAAGCAAACCCCCAGACAAAACACATCACATATATCAAACTAACACAATGAAGACATCCCTTTTATTAACTCCCCTCCTACAGAATGAGGCATTAGACTATTCAAACCCCAAGTCAGAGAAGGCAATTCAAGACAGCTCCTCCCTGGATCCCCCTGATGATCTGCCCACTTTGCCAAACACTGGATTTGCTTCCAGCCAGGCCTGGCAACTCTCCACCCATGAATATGTACATTTGGATGCATAATGGTTCTAGCATGTCACGCTCATGGGCATTTGGCCCATGTAACACTCTGTTTCCCAATCTATAAGTACATGAAATATAAGACTAAGTAAAATCTGAGACATTGTGGAAACTGATGAGGGCTTGAATGAGCTCCTGGAATAAAACTTGAGCCCCTCCCCACCCAGAGCTGTATTTTTAGGAAGTCGATTGAGAAATGTTTTCCTTGCTCCATTTCCATGTTTACTGGGATACAACATTGTTACACTCGATTGCATCAGAAAACATGGAAACAGCTCTACAAATTGATCCGACCACAAGATCCCAGAGGAATTTGCTCCTTGTCTCCAAGGAGTTTCCCCAGCATAAACAATGTCAAATACAAGGCAGCCCTGAGAGAGTTAGTGTTTCTCCAATAAGCTTCAGAAAGACTAGAATATAGATCAATCTGTTGGGTAACTCTGGATGGATTTCATGATGGCATTATTCATAAGACACTGGATACAGCCATTCATGAAACTATGGAATATATTGGACATCAAAGTGAAATCTGCTGTATTTTAGCAGGAGATCATGTAACTGAAATCATGGTGGGAGCTAAAGCAGGATAATACACACGGTGCCCTCCCAGGGACTGAAGTGTCTAAGCCACTTCAGGAGATGTACTTGCACTCTGGGCTAGGGTTTCCTAATGGTTCCTGGGCACCTACATTCTCCTGCTGTTCAGAACTCAGGTATTCATGTCAGAACAGAATTCATGGTAACTGATTACCATGAGAATGGGAAACACAGGAGATTAAACACATTTAGTTTGAAACTGGGATCTCTTCAATAGTTGGAAGTATAGAAATGTACAAGCATTGATTTCCAGACATCTGAGTTACCTTTGCGTGTAATCAATTAGCAACCAACTCAGTTTCATGGGGAAACGGTCCCACCTTAGCCAAAGGATCACTTTTGCCATATAGGTAAACTAATTTTTCCCTGGCCAAGCATATCCTCTAACTCCCACCCACCCTCTCTCTTATCCTGTCCTCCCTGTCAGCTTCAATTCCTTAGTACAAAAGCTGGCTGAAAATGGAATTCCCTTTCCAGAAGAAAGCCACCTTCATTATAACATAATGATGGGAATCATTCTGACCGGGGCACAAAACAAACAGTAAACTAGCAACAACAAACCTAACGTAAACGAATTTGTGTGGAGGGATTTCCAAGCCACGTGAAGGCTTTTTTGTTTGAAATGTTCAAGATTTATCTGATCTCAGGTTTTTTTCTTCAATAAAGAGCAAAAATAGTATCATGAGGCTTCAAAGTGGGCAGCCAGGAGCTGTCATGTCCATTTCCCCACTGCTGAATTGAAGGTTTTTGGCAAAACTGTAGTATTCTGCAGGATAAATCCTGATCTTGCAAAGGGCCATTTTCTATCAGAAAATGATTGTGATGGAAAATTGCCCAGCAGACCTATTCAGTGCGTGTGGTAACATTTAATAACCAGTTACAGTCTCTCAGGTAGACTTCTTGTAAGACTGCTTTTGCCATTACAGGGAACGAGCAGCCTTCCCCATCATGCCCAAGTGAACCTGAGAATCAAGAGGCTTAGTAACAGCAATTCATTGCCCAGTGTAAAGGAAATTTGGGTCTTGTTGTGAAGTCCACAAGGTTTAAAACTGTGAAAAAAAAGTGGTTCATTCAAAACGAGGATGGACCACACAGTAAAGTACAGGTTAACAGCATCTGCTTGTTAGTGCTTTGTGACCCAGGACCTGAAATCACTCAATTCATAAGCTCCTTGTAACTCAGGAAATGTTCTTATCAGCACCCTCCCCACTTTAAGGCTCAGGAAACTGAGGAAGTGATCGAGAGCTGGGGTAAAGCTGCAGTGGTTCAGTCCCAACATCCCCAACAGAATCCTGCCCATGGTCCTCAGCCCCAGACCACACTCTGTGGGTATGAGAAGCTGCCCCGAGGAGCCCGAGCTGGAAGCAGTTGGCTCATCACATGGCAGCCAAGCCATTCCCAGAGTTTCCCCACGAGAATGATGTCTGAGCAGGCACAGCCTCTGCAGCAGTGTTCAATTGTTCCTAGAGGCTGGCACAGAGGGAGAATTAGAGAATATAACACATACACAAAAAGAATGTGCTTCCTCCTCCACCCTGTACGTGGCAGACGGTCGGTATAGACACCGAGATTAACTTCTGCACCTGAATTAGAACAAAGTGTTTTGCTATTC
>NW_009917875.1:130111-130608 GCF_000696875.1 Nestor notabilis | reverse complement strand
CTCTCCCTCCCCCCCAGCTCCTCTCCACCCCTTTTGCTGTCCTCATTTCAATCTACAAACCAGTAATGGGTCTGCAGGCAGCCTGCCAGGGTACAGCTCGCATTCACCTGGCAAATGCCGGGATCCTTCTCCTGGCTCCAATTAAAAACCAAGACGAAAAGGAGGAGCCAGGAGGTCATTTTGAGCCAAGGCATCCGCCCAGGGTGTCCAGACTTTATAGGAGCTGAATTTATGGGAACTAAAGACTTCCATCACTCGCTTGCTCCTTCTCTTGCTCTGGAAGATGTTTTAATTACCCTAGATATCAGTTTTCAAAGGCTGAAAAGATGAATATTGATAGTCTAAATAAACTAGTTATTGCATGGGAAAATACACTAAGGCCAAGTGCATTTTAATGCATTAACAATTTTACTTCTGGTCTAACAGCTGAGTGGGAAGTGTTAAGAGGGACTTGAGAACACAGAGTCCCCGGGGCCCTCAGAGCAGCGAAACATCCA
>NW_009917875.1:95327-130080 GCF_000696875.1 Nestor notabilis | reverse complement strand
ATTCCTGCTCATCGTCCCTCCCCGCAATAAACCCATCGTATTTTAACTGTCCACTTTGCAGGATTCACTGAGGAACCTGGTAGTTGTTACTCACATACTAAGTGCTTCTTCAAATCCAACATAAATCCACCAGCAAGTTCTCACAGCAGCTGATGCGTGAGGAATACTCAGTCGTATGTGCAACTATAACGTCACTCCTCCCCTATAGCCCGCTGTGCTACCAACACTGCCCATCAGCCACAGCCTCTTTTCTACCCCACTCCAACCCCCAAACTATAATTTCAGTGTTGTTCTGGGGTGAAGGCTGGAAGCACAGAGCCTTGAACGCATCCCAGTGACCTGGAGTGCTCTATTTACTCATGCAGGTTAGGTGAACTCCTCACAAACTTCATTTACACTTCGATAAAGATGGGAATTCATCCCACTGACTGACACGGGAACAGCTATAAACGCAGTATGAATAGAGCAGCACTTCTTCAAATTGCAAACTCCTTGGGGCAGGGAAATATGCCAAATTCTGCCATTGTTGAATGACTTGGATCACTTGGCAGGGATGTGAATGGGGGCAACCTAGATAGTCTATCTACCACATGCTATTCCAGTCTAGGCTGAGGTACCTTATTACCATCTCGATTCAAGCCTGGGGTACTCATATCTAGCAGTAGAATACCAGTGCATGAATTAATGATTAATGATGATAGGGTTCTTGGAAACAACTTTTTAGCCAAGCATCACACTTGCAAATGAGTCACTGGAAGTCAGTAAACACTGGTCATTAGCCAGCAGTTACAATGCAAAGGAAGCAGCAACTGACTTCAGTGGATTGCTCCCTCTACTCGGGGGGAATTAGAGATACCCATTGGAATGCAATTACAAAACCAAGGCTGTGGATGGGATCAGCTCACATTGTATCGAAGCTACTGTTGAGCAACACAAGGCATTACTCTGGCACCCAGGACCAAGCAGTCGCTCAGTGCAGATCACTCAGCCTCTTCATCATGTTGGAGAGCAGAAAGTGAAGAGGAAGCTGCATATGGCACCATGTCCTGGGCCTTAGGGCTGAGAAAACAATCATCAGGAATCATATCTGAGCAGATAAATACAGATAAATTCACAGGAGTTCTGTCCTCCCTCTTGTCAGAGCTGTTTGTTGGAGCTATCCTCTTGTTCTGGAGACAGTGACAAGCATTGGAGAGTGCTTCTTGTTGCTACAAACCCGCCCTTCCAACACAGAACCACTCTTCAGCAATTCAGAAACATCTCCTACATATGTCCTATGTCCAGAGATACATCATCAGACTTTGCTCCCTCCTGAAGAACTACTGACAGAAAAATGAGATATGCATTAGAACTTCATTCTTTCACTGCTGGCTGGACTGAACACTGCAGATTTCAGTCACAAGTGAGAGCTGTCCTGTGCTTCCTTATGGCTCCGAGTGCTTATGAACTGGATTTGAGAATTCAATTCAAAATCTAGGGACATTTTCTCTGCCCTCTCAGTGGGTTTGCTGCCTGTAGCATGAACAGTGAAGAACTAATGGCACCCATCTCCTGAAATTCTGTGTTGCTTTTTGCACCTCTCACACTGCATACACAGTGTCACCCCCTCAATGTGGGCATGAGGGGAGAAAGGAAGATGTGGGGGGGAGCGTGACTCACTGTGTGTCCAGACTGCCAGATCTGAGCAAAGAAGGAGTCAGACGTCACCTAAGAGTGGAAATGAGGAAACCTCGATAAGATAAGTGCGAAGGGACTTGGTAACTCTGAAGGCTGAAAAAGCCTGGAAGTCAAAAATTGAGATGATATAAGGACCCAAAACTGAACAAAACAAAACAAAGCAAAACTGGACAATGTTAAGCAAACTACCAAAACAAGACAAAGTTACCATGTGATGCCTTGGAAATGCATTGCTCAGTTAATTCTGCTCATGGAACCTTTCCCAGTTCCTTTCCATCCTGGCTCAGAGTGATTGTTCCTTATCTGCTTGGCAAATTATTTTATCTATTTTGAAACAGAATTACAGAACAGGTGAAAAAAGTGTTGGTTTTTCAGAGCCTCCCCCAGTCACAGCCGTCACTGTGAGCCACTGAGAGTGGAAGATAGGACCACAGGGGAGATGACTGTTGATGTCATGGAGAAAACATGCCAATATAGGATGCCAAAACCAAGCTTCTGACCACTTGTGGTCATTCAAGATCCCAGGGCACATTTTGCAAGAGCATGGGTGTTAGCCCTGCTACACTGTCCAAATCCAAGCTTGGCTATTTATATTCAGCCTCCCTAAAATACTGCTTGGAGCTGCAACTGGAAAAGTTAATTCTGCTTTTCTGTCTGGAACTGTGTGATGATGCAGGTCCAAGAGTGGCGTGTGGAATGCCATCAGCACAGTGTCCCTGCGGCTGCTTGGTCCTGGGAAGAGCTCCCTTTATCATCTTGCATCAGCACTTTAACACCCACAGGCTGAAAAAGATGCTTTAGAAAATTAAGAAGTGACTGATTTCAATTCTAGACTGTTTTCAGGAAGCCCACAGGCACGAACCACCCTTCACAGCCCTGCTCACTAACTTCAGTGCTTCTTTTTGCCCCATAATGCTCACTTAGATATCACCCAGAGAGACCTGGGGTTCTGCATTTAAACTTTTCATTCCTGTGTTCCTCCACTGCAGGTGATGATCATCTAGTCTGTATGATCAGGAATCCAGCACAAGCAATATACTGGGTATCAATTTGCCCTCTCATCATCACTCATCATTGATTTTGACCAGAAACAACAACCTGGTTGATGGCAGCAACGTTGACAGAGAATATGAACATTGTGCAAAATGAAAGGTTAACTCCAGTGTCCACCAAAGTGTTCCCAGGAGCCCTACTGACAAAATAAACCAGTAAGAGCATGGGGGCTCAGAGTGCAGGTAGATCCTGGGAAGCAGACTCCCGGCTTCTAGGATTTTCCACTAGCTTTAGCACAGCAAAGCAAGCCCTCAGCATTGTGTCTTTTCCCATCATTAAAGCTTAGTTTTTCACTGGTGCAGAATTTAATGCTACGTTGCCAAAAGCACAATCACGGGAAAAATTCTATTTTCTTTACCTCTCAGAAACAATAAATAGATAAACCAGTCACAAACTGCAGCTATTCAAGTAACCAAAGCCTACGATCGAATACAGCCAAGCCAACTTACTCTGAGACATGGTAGAATTCCACTCAGATCTGGAAAAGAGATACAAGGAGAAATGTGTATCAGCCAAAGTTAATATTTGCTCAAAAATGGTGAGTCACATAAACTGGGATTTCCTCTTCCAGCCACTTACAGCGTATCGACCGAGTCAAATCGAATTCGATGCAATAACTCTCAGCTGATACTGAAAAATGTCCAGCTCAGGTAAGACAGACTTTATCTGGGGCCTGACTTCTGCCTTTGTATCTAGCTTTTGGAATGGGTGCGAAATAATGTTGGCATCCAGGAGTCCATCACATGCTGTTGCTCAACATGATGTGCCCGCTTCCTTCCTGCTCCTCAGTTATCCTCCAGGAAAGCAGTGTAGAACCGACACACCGGGAACTGGCCAATAGCTTCAAAAAAGAAGCTTCAAAATCACCCTAACTCAAACAAGTTATTCTCCCCCTCCCATTGCCAAGAATATGAGACAAAACAGCTCTGTTTCTCCTTTTCTTGACATTTTTTCAGCCACCGTTTGTTTTATAAGGGACAAAGATTATTGGGAAATAGGCTGAATTATCAGAAGTTTCTAAATTAACTCCCATGAGGGCTTCATCAAGCAGATCCATAGCTTCTTCCTATGCACTCTCCAACCTTGAATGGCTTCTCTGAAGTAAGGAGAGTGAGCTGCCAAGCTCAGAAAGACACAGGTTACCAAAACAGTGCATTTTTGCAGGTCACAAGAAATAAGCGAGTCCATTACAATAAAGCAGGATAAGACAAGGAAAAGGAGCAAACTCTATTATCTTACAGCATTCTCTTTTTTCACGTTCCACCATTAAAGTCCTCAGTTTAAAGTTCCCAAATAAAACCAGAACACAGCTCAGAGAAACCAACTCCCCAAATCCCTTCCTGTTGCTTACAATGCACGTCAAGTTCTAAGCTATTTAAAATAATGGAAGGCACTTGAGTGCTATGCAAGTTTCCTCCATGCTTAATTTTGTCAAGTTAGTCCACAGCTTTTTGCTGCCATAGAAGTGAAACATTATGAGGATCCACCCAACAGTGTGGTGGAAGCTACCTGGGGATGTTAAAAATGTTTAAGCACTGGTCAGGGAACCACCCAAGTCCAGGTGCTGTTCATCCTGACCCAGTGTGGGGAGTCCAACTACACCAACTATTTAGTTTCCTTCTCACTCCAAACGTCTATGATTTTACTATCACTGAATGTATTTTATTCAGACTCTAGCAGCCCACCAGACCTTACTGAGCTTCCCCTGTTCCTCATGCAGTTAACAGGATGCTTCAAAATAAAAGGGCTTTTTATTCAGCCACATACATAGCAGGGAATGATAAATAAACAATTATAACAAAAAAATCACTGCTGTAAGTGAAGAACACGTTTCAAATGAAAGCAAAGCAGCTGCGCTTCACTGGGGATGTGAGCTGTAAGACAGCTGGATGAAACCAAAATAAGCTGATTCACTCTTTATTTTCTTCCTGATAGACTGGAAGACATGCTTCACCAGGCTCAGCTGCTCTTCCCCTGTGAGGAAGCCAGGCCTCCATGGGCAAGTGCTGGGCACGGCTCACTTTTGCCTGCCACCACCTCCGAGTCACTCGCCAGAAGCCACACCAAGCAGAAACAACACGCAGCAGTAACCCAGGAGGGAGCACCACACACCACCACCCAGCTCTGGAAAATGTGATGGGTAACAAGGGCCCTGATGAGCGTCAGCAGCGAGCAAGAAAAGCAGCGGGTCACGGCAGAGGGGAAACCATCCTCTGTATCTCTCTCCTCTGGGAGAAGATGGAATGCAAGAACTGGGGTTTCCAGATGATTCCTCGGTCACCTTCTTGTACCTTGTGTGGCAATGGTGAAAGTAACAAAGCAGTGCCTGTCACTGCTGTCAGGACACTTGGCAAGAAATAATCAACAGTGAACATAAGGAATGCAAATCCGGCCTTGGCAGTTCAGAGATGACTGCTGAAACCAAGGGTGTTAACACGAGCACTAACATAACAGAAAACACTACAAGCCTGCTGTGAGCCACTGAGGAAGCAGCTTCCCTTCTGTCTCACTGCACACACTGCCTTGCTCAGTAATAGGTTAGATTCTCCCGAGCAGGCACTACTCTCCAGAAGCACGGAGTACTTTAGTGCTCAGATTGCTGCTCCTGGCACTGCGCAAGCGCTGGGTCAGATTTAGAAAAGCCTATTTTGTATTTAATCACGTCGGTACAGAAAGAGCAGGACTTATGAAAAGCACCTAGGTAAGTTCCAGGCTCCCATCAGCTTCCAGGGGTGACTCACAGCGTGGTTTTATGACCTGTCTGCAAAAATCCCACTGGGATCTTATCTGCATCTTTAAGCACATTTTATAAATCTGCCCTCAGAACAATGGGGTGCTTCCTTTGGGGATTTCAGGAATGACAGTAATGAAAAGATACCCTTGCCTATGGCACACTCAGTACTCCCACATCAACCTCCAATCCTTACTCAAATACATACCTATTTCTGATGTTCTTTTTTGTTTACATTCCTGTAAAACTCCACCGGGCTCTTACTATTTCATTAGCTGTCTAGACTGTCCTGCAGGTAAATACAGGGCGCTTTAAAACGGGAATGAATACACAGGAGGAAAGAAACGAAAACAAATAAGCAGAGGAAAACACCCAAGATGCCGCTGACCTGCCCTTCTAAAGGGCTTGGTCAGGTATTTAAAGGCACGACACGGGTTTGCGTCGAAGGACGGGCTGAGTTACTGAAACAGCTCCACGGCACCAGCCCCGTCCTCGTGTTCCTGGCGGCCGCCATGACCGGCGCTGCCGGGGCGGGGGGAAGCGCCTCCTCAGAAGCTGATTGGGTGGCGCCGTGCGTCAGGAGCACGGACCAATGGGAGACCGGAATTCTGTTGCTGCGGCAACAGGGGGCCAGCTGCGGCCTAGCCGGCATTAAACGTCCTCTTCAACGCAGTCAGTAGTTCACACACCAAAGCACCTAAACGGGGGCACCTTCTGGCTGAGTTCTGCATAGAAACACCGCCACGAATAACTGTATGTGTGTGTATGCATCCCTATATATGCATATAACTACAGCATGGTTTGATTCCGGTGGGTCACCTTCGGCTCTAATAAATAATATGCTATGAAGGGGAGGGTGGTCAGCTCGTTCGGAGCAACAACACCGAGCGGGTGCGACTCAGCTTTCCCTGGCTTTTTAACAGCCATGAACTGCTTGATATTTTTGGCTCGGCTCTATTATTATAGGTTTTTTGGGTTTTTTTCCTTTGAAAACATACGAGGCAGTAGGCTGCCTCCCAAGACACACTCAGGTGGGGCTGTTCTGACTGCTGCCGTTCCCCTGGGGCACCTCGGTTGGGTTAGAAAAAGGGGAAAAAAGGGAAAAAGGGGGGAAAAACGGGGAAAAAAGGGAAAAGGGGGAAAAATAGGGGGAAAAAAGGGGGAAAACTAGGGGGAAAGAAAAGGAGGACAACTGCTCCCTGATGCGCTTAATGAGGCTCAGGGCGCTCCTCTGCGTCTCTGCTGACTGCATAGTAGAACATAATAGATAAGAGCATTCAATCTGTGGTATATAAAACACATTACTACCTCTTGTCGCAGCATTAATTTCTAATTTAGTTTCTCCTTTTGCATTCCACACAGTTTCCAAAGAGATGGAAGTGAGAAACAAGGCAACAAGCAGCACTGCAAGGGAATATAGAACACAGACCACTACTGGAGTGCATGTCTGAATACAGTCAGAATTGGGCAATTCAGGAAGAGTCACCAGATGTAGAAAAATCCATTATTCCTAATCAGAAACTCAAGTGGAAGTTGAAAATGATGATTAAAAAAGAGAGAAGGAGAAAGAAAGATTTTTTTTGTCAATTCTCAGTACTTTTCTGGAAAGTTGGGCCTTCCGGAAAGTCCTCCTGAGAGATTTCTGATCCAACAGAAATCAAGGATTAAGACTTTGGACCCGGACGTGCTTGGATTGTTCTGCCATGTGGTTTGACCTAAGTTAACTCAGTGATATTCAGAGGGGCTTAAAGAAGCAGTAAATGTGGAGATGCCCTAAGTCAGAATGGCTGACTGCAATAAAATGAAACAAAATATGTGGGACAGCACATTACAGTCACAGCTTCTGTTGTGTGGGTTTATTTCTTAGCCTGGAAGTCAGGAGACTGCTCTGCAGACATTTCTACCTATTAAATCAAATAAAAACACAATTAAAATCATACCCAGGTTTCTGTCTCTACAGAGATTAGATCTCTATCAATCAATGATTAGATCCAGCCAAGCTTAGCTTCTTCTGGAGCATTAATGGCCTGGCGTTTCATCCAGTTTGACCATTGGTTACTTTAACACAAAATACCAGAAACATTATGGTCATATCAATGGGATGTATTTTGGCAGTTCTGTTTGTCCAGGGCACATCTGTTAAATTCTGCAGCCAAACACAGTGTTGCTGGTTGGTAACCCCATGAGCACCTTTCCCATCGAGTCCTCTCTATGGTTATATAAAGCACTTTTCCTCTAGCAAAGGCCTGCTTAAGAGAATAGACTTTACCTACAAGACCTGAGCAAGAAGTCTAAGGGATCACCAGAGCTTACAGCTATTCTGTGCACCCTCATCATGCACCTTCCTTATATGCTCAATAACAGACAGGTCTGAGGCCAGGAATCAATTTTTTCACCAGGTTAGTTTGAGAAGCTGTCTTCAGGGCTGGATATTGTTTAGCTGGAGGCTTTTGGGTCTTCCTCTGTGGTGTGGGAAGTGATTCATTTCTGAAGATGATGTAAACCTTTTCCTATTACAAACTTCCTATTTTTGCAGAAGCTCAAAACATCAGTGATTGCTTTCATCCTCCCTGAACCTGTTTATTCAACACGATATCTTGGAGGCCTTTGGCCTTTTATACCAAAAGTCTTATGTTTGCTCCCACTTATTGGGATGTATATGGCATGTGAGTGATAAAATAAAAAGGAAAATGCCTGTGGTATCTTTCTGGTCTGAGCATTAAAAGCTGGTTTGTTTGGGGAGAGAGAGGGAGAGAAAGCAGCAGCAGCTTCATTCATGGGGGGGATGCAGGCACTGCCAACTATCATTATGAAAATTCTTCCTTTTCATATGATATTAAACTCTGCTCTTGGCAGGTCCCCTGATGCAGTCAGTGTTTTTAGTGAAAATACAGGAGGTCCTGAATTCTCAGTTCATTTCTCATTCTATTACTCTGTTAATAGTCCTGGGAAATACACAAAAACCCCAAAGCTGTGTCTGTGCTCCTGCAAGGATCTCTGACTTGATGTTTAGGGTGGCTCTTGGCAGTGAGTCTACTGGAGAAGAGGGAAAAACATGTTTTAAAAGGAATGAAGGATCAGGTCTTGATTTTTCTGCGTTTAATTAGACATTGAAATCAAGGCCAGGAGTTGGACCTCATCTTGCTAAACATGTCTGCCATGCAACCTCCTCTTTTTAAGGGTTTGAGGTCTGAGTCTTTACTGAAGGAGCGCTAATTTTCAGCTCTGGATTTGATTCAATTCCTCCCCAAATTCAAGATTTTACTCACTTCTTGTAGTCAGCAAAGAGAAAGTTGACATGGCTTAAGTGTGGAGTTACTGCCCATTAGGTTGGACCACAATAAGTGAGAAAGTAGGTGTTTCTGGTCTGCCACAAATATAAATTAAAGTGAGGTGAAAGGAGGCATGGAAGTGTAACAGACCTGCAGTACCCTCCAAACAGGGGTGAACAAACTGAATGTGAAGGTTTTTCACATACACATGCTTTACCTTGTGGTGCACTGGGCTAGGAGCAGGCTCACAGTCAGCTATTGTGTCTGAAGTCACCGATGAAAACCCTGCAACTGCAATAAATTTATTGCTTGTGATCATGAGCAGAGCTGCAAGAGTCTGGATGCTGATTTATGCTGCTGTGGCTATAAATTTTCTTCCTATCTCCTGGCCTGGGTGTATTTCATCTAGAAAGCAATATTTGATCCATAATTATTTTTTGCAAAAAGCCAGTTGATCATAACTTTACTACGTCAGCCAAAGAAGTAGAAAAATCATGTAAATCTCATGTTGAATATCGTATCGATTGCAAGTGAGCAGTCTATATGACAGACCTTTTGACCAGAAGTTCTTAGCCCATTGTTTCAATTGGCAAATAACAATTGAAATATAATCATGGGCAATTCCCAGAAAGACAGAGAATGAAATTTCACTTGATCAATAATGTGCCAGACATTATGTGCCCCATTTTCAAACAGCCGTGTCCTTGGAGTCCGGATGCTTCTGGTCATGTAGAACATGATGTATTATGATCAGAGTACTGATTTGTAGTCCAATGGCACACACATACCCAAATGAGAATGAAGCCTCTGTTGAGTGGAACACTGCTGGTGGACTGAAAAGATCATATTGTGAATGCATCAGGCAGGTAAAGGTTGAGAGAGTTGCCTGTTGCACAGAAGTGTGAAAAATGAAGAAGTAAAATGGTTTGCTTATTGTTGGGCGCGAAGTACGTGGCATGGATGGAAAATGATCCATGATTTTGTATGTCCAGTCCCCACCTCTTCGTCACTACTCTTCCTTCTCAAACGACAAGTAATCGTGCAGGTTGTTTTCAGATTCTGTTGTCCAGCTGTGTCCTAATACTCCAAGGCTTTGGGCATCCCCATGCACACAGATAAGAAAGCTGTACTCGCACAGAACTGCACTGAGGGACATGTTAGCTTGGTCCTGTCTCCAACAGAACACTGGCAGTCGAGCATCTGTCCCAGTTTCTGCTCCTACTGACTCTTGCAAACAGTAGATTTGAGCCAATACAAACTAAACTGATGTTTCAAGGCTCACTCATTCTATTTCCCATGCTTTCCCACCCCTCAATTTCTTTTTAGTGCAAAGCATGATGGCTTTAGCTTGGAGTTTAAGACCATTCACGGCTCTGCTCACAGAACCTAAGGCAACCTCTATTTGTGCCCATCTACAGAACGAGGAAGAAAAAAGTTCCATTTTCCAAAAATTCCTCCCACTTCCTCCTCCCTGCCTGTGCCTCTAACCACTGCTGTATGTGCAGTTAATTGAAATGGTGTTTGTTTTATCTTGAATAACCTTGTAATTGATTGAGGTGGTGGACAGCGAGACTCCAGAGTCATTTACATACCTGTGCATGGAGCAGTAATTTCTAGGAGGCTTTCCACTGCCTTTTTTTTTTCCCCTTTCCCCCTAAAGAACTATACTCCCCTGTATGTGCATGTTTGCATACATCTATAGCTCTCTCTATGGGTATTCACGTTCATATAGATCTCCCCACAGTCCATTCACTCTGGCTGCAAGTGTCCATTTGCTGCTGGTTGAGATCTTATGTTACCTGGGGTGGGTAAGGCTCCTGGCACTCTTCCCTCCAAAAGAAAAACAGCCTGATTGGGGAGTGCTTGCTTCGTACAAGGCCTCGATTGTGTGCGAGGGCCGAAAAGGTAACAAATGCAGTTTAATTACGTTGGATGCTTGGTGGCTGGTTTGCAAACCTTTTATTTGTTTTGAGAAGTGCCCCAGCAGCAGCACTAAATTTTGTGTGCATTCGGGGAGCCTAATGCACCACTTACGCCGGGGGGAGGGAAGACGGTCTCATTAACTGGGCTGCTGTCAAGCTAATAAACTAATGGAGAGCTTAAACAAATACAAAAATAAAGGAAGTAGACATGATGGGGGAAAAATAAAGTGACTAGACGTGAAGTCTTGTGACGTGCATTTCCATCTTCCATGAAAAGGTGTCCTTGGGCACCCAGAATGTTGCGGATGGAGTTTTATGTAGCGTAATTCAAGTCCCCCTTTTAGGAGGCAAAGGTTTAGCAGATCTATCCAGGAATGAGTAACGAGAGAGGAGCTTTTCCCATCCTGCCCAGAAACCAATTCCAGCTCGTCAGAGTTGTTCATTTTGGAAAGGAGTCAGATTCACATTCACAGGACAGAGGGGAGTGGAAAGCAATCAATGTTTAAATCTTCTCTTTGCCAGGCCGAGATGTTACATAAGGTTGAGGAAAATGTTTTATTATCCCAGCGAAGCCCGAAGTGTCAGATACTGACAGCTTTTCAGAGACAGGATACTGGGCTTGACGGTCCAATAGTCTGACTCAGGGCTGACAGATTTTCTATTCCACCCTCTCAGATTATTAGTTGTTCTTTTTTGGTCCATTAGGTATGAGGCGATTTTAAACTGAAAAGGTTAAAGAAGCATACACGTTACTTTGGGGCTGGGCTGAAAGAAACCTCCCAGCTCTGCTCATTATGGAGCACAGGACACAGATAAATCTTTTCTCATTTCTCAAAGTGTCCAGCTGCCACCACGCATCAGCTGAGATGGTACATTGATAATTGGCTGTGGAGTACCTGTGGTCAAGCTCATACACGTTGTCTTCTCCAAGTCCTTTTGCACGTGTTTCAGATGCCACCGTGTTCTTGGGTGAGACTTCAGGGTAGCATATGCCCATGTTTTGCTGAAGTTTTCAACATAGTCACATAAGGAAGGGATTAGTGGTTGTTCTACCTGCCTTTTTTCAACTCTGGAGTTTTCAGAACTCATGGGGTTTTCAAGTGTTTCTGGATACTCAGTTACCTGACCCAGTGGTTAACAAAGTGCACAGTGCTCCATGTTCTTCTGCAGGGAAGTATTTACAAATCACTGTGTTATTTGGTGACCTTCACTTGTCAGACACAGAGAGGTTCATGCTAAATAAGCCAAGGGAGCTATTGGCAGCTCATAACTTGAAAAGCATCCTTCCAAACCCTAAAGAGAAGAAGTTTTGCATTTGGAGATCTACAGGCAATGATGGGGTGGGGGGGTGCCAGCAAGTGTGGGACATGTATGACTGGCATCACAGGCAGATGTGTGATGATGCCTCAGCTCTGAGCCAGGCTCAGCTTGGAGCAGGCAGGCGATATTCTAGATCTTCTTGCAGAAGCATTTGATCTTTTCACTGTTTTCCTTCTCCTATTGAGGGTGAAATATCTGCCCAGAGGGCAGTGGGATTTCTTCGCTGGATTTGATGGCGCCTCCCGAGTGTGACAGCAAGTCAAAGCAGCAGAAAGATTTCATGTTCACCTCAGAACAAAAAAAAAGAAAACCACATTTTAAGTACTTGTTTTCTTTCTGGAGATCTCTGCATTGGGTAGTAGTTTCTTTGGAAAGTTTTGAAAGAGAGTGAGGTTGTTGGTTACATTCTTACAGCCCTCCTCATACATTCTCCACGGTGTCAGAACAGATCTTGTAGCACATTACAGTCATGGCTGCAATCTCCCCTAAATTACATCCTCTGCAACCTTCCCGAATCCAAGGATTTCCTTCAGCAGAGTGTGGTTCCCTGTGTTCTTGTGAAGTCTCAAGTGGGAGGCAGCAGTCACGCAGAGCTGCTCAAAAGATTGTGAAGGAAATCTTTTCTGAAGAGAAATCAAAATCAACATTTTCCAGGAAGAAGGTTGATTTTGTGTGTTTATTGTCATTCCTAAGGTCCTTCAGCTACTTTTTGATTAATATATCTGAATGAATTATCTTGGCTCTGGAAGTGGGTTTTGGTTGCCTTTGGTTAATGCTGTGCTCTAAGATGCTGAAATACTGCACAGATGACTGAGGCAAAGACTTTCCATTTCACTCAAGACAAAAGCTTTCATCTTCCTCAAACTAACCTCTGAATACTTTCTTCCCTCAAAAGCTGAGCTGTTTAAATCCCACATCCCACCATAAGAGACAGGGAAGAGCTGGATCTGCGTCCATTAATCACTCATTGCATAGCGTCGTTTACCATAATTACTCTGCTTATTATTCACTCTTGGGTCACTGCTCCCATCCTCTGCTGGTCTATGCATGCTGAATTCCCCAGCAGATGGGGTGTCTGACATCTCTCCACGTGCTCAGCTGAAATACAGTAGCCTGTAGCAAAGGGAATGGGCTTTGATCAGTGTTTCTGAACTCATTAAGGAAGTTTTAGCCATGGGACCAAGCATTTAGTCACACTGCAGCGAAGTTCAGGCTGCATGATGTCCTCAGAGGGATGATGGAGATTCAAACTGAAGTGAGTTGGAAGCTCTCTGTTGTAATCCACGAGCAATAACAAGAACCAAACCAGACCAAAATGAAGAAATCAAAACCATCTTCAGTGCAGATAATTTACATTTTTCTGATTTAAAAATTGTAAAGGGAATTTGAAAACTCATTTTAATCAGGATATTTGAGATTTGTTACTTGGAATTATTGCTGGACCGTGCTGATGGAAAGACTTGGGTTGTTAAGAATGCCTACAGGAAGAATTGTTTGTTATGAATATTGTATTTCATTAACAAATCATTGTGAAGCCAGCCTCGGTCTCCAAATTGCTTAAGAACTCGCAATTCCAGATATTCATCCTGGTGTAATGTGGTTAACCAGATGGATCTGGACCCAGGATCAGATGAGAAGATACGGTTAAGCAGGAAAATAATGGACAACGAATAACAAGTACACTTCCATAATCTATCGATCTGACATACAACCACCACGCTGAGGTCTAATTGCTTTCTTCTGTCCCTGCTCAGTAACTTAGTGCTTTTATCTGCATTTGTAGAACATGGAGACATTTGACTAACTCTGCTTTTAGTACGACATATCCCTGTGACATAAATTGACTTCAGTCATAGCAACAAGATGCTCACAAGGTGGTTTAGGTATGGCGTGCCATACTGTGCTTCTCACCTTTGCCTTTGATGCAGTATACATCAGATTTATTTATTGTGGGCTTATTACACATTATCTTTCTATTTTCCTAAGCTTTTCTCTGTGTAAGGGGTAGGTGAAGGAAAAAAGACTGAGAAAGGCCTGGCTTGAAGGGCAGCTTTTAACCTGAAGTGAATTTGAAGAGTGGTCTCTGTGTGTGTGAAGAAATACAGCAGCAAACTGCAAGAGTTTTCAGCGTGTTAGATTAAAATGCCTAAACTCCAATACAACCAGCACACAGATGGTTTCCCTCGGAGTGTTCTCAGCTCTCTTGAAATCAGTGCATATACTCTGCTTGGAGGCACTCTCTGATACAACATGATCTACGTGATAGATTCAGGGCAGTTGGTAAATAGTTGTTTAAAAAGACATTCGGAGTTTTTATTCTTCCTTCTTTTTTTCCTTTGATGCTTAAAATGTATGTAAACAATTATAAAGTGAATCGCACACGGATCCAGGATGGAGTTCCCAGCCGGAAAAATAAAGATCAGCATTTGGTATTGCAGTTAGCCACAGATAAAATTCAAATTTGTAACACTTCATTTAGCAGAGTATTAACCCCTGGGGAGGTGAATGGGAGACCTTCAGTGAACAAAACTCCTCAGTGTAGAGCAGGTAAAAATACATCTCCACGAGTTTTGCCCCTGCATGTTACAATGGCGCGAAGGTGACCAGCCCGGCCCCAATACGTTTGTTTAACTGGCTCGGAATTAATCAGAGCACTCTGGGATTAATAATTACTTAATCAAATAATCGCTTCGTGACTCCAACACTATCTTTTTTTCCTTCAAGCAGGCTGGAAATAAGAGCCGTGAATATGTAAATTGGAACTGATTAGAGGATTAGGTTTCACTCTTTTTTTTAGTATTTGGAATAAAAACAGCCTGCAGATCCCTCTAAGCCAAGCCATGGCTCTGAATTACAACACTAGGGCCTGTCGGCTGTGATAATTTCACTTCATTAAGTTCCAGATATAAATAGAGAAAGTTTCTTATTTTTTTTCCATGCACCACCTTTAATAAGCATGGACTGAAAACACAGGGGTTATTGATCCACACGGCTATTGGGTCTTTGCGAGGCTGGTGTAACAGTGAAAGAAGACCAAACACCTTCTACCTGTTGGCTGCTGTAGCCAGGGACAATTCATCTCTGTTGAATCCATTTTAGAGCTTTTGCAGAAACTGCCAGAAGAGCATTGCAAGAATGGAAGTGTCAGCCTCGCCATTCATAGCAATGCAAGACAAACACGCCTGATTAATAGGCCACGACAGCGAGAAACATCAGCAGGACCATGCCAGGGTTCCAAGGGTAGATGTCTGATGTTGGACACACGCCGTAGAGTCGCCCCCAATAACTCAGCTGACCGTGCTAAGCAACCTTTGTGCATCCCTGGAAATCTTCCTAATAAAAGGACATTCTTTGTACACTTTTTTCCTGTAATATACAAGACTGTGATTTTTAAAAGCCTTGTCCACAGGCCAGGATGTGGCCCACAGTAAGGTTTTTAACCGTGGCATCCTCTCATATCCACCAAGTATAAGAGGGTTTGCACTGTAGGGTGTCATACATGCTCGTCTGCAAATCCAGCTGTGGGTCACTGCCACAGAGTAGGGAGCTCACAGCCTCATCAGCGACATGGACCATTGCATCTCTTTGTCACTTCCAGATTGATGCCAGGGCATATAAAGCTAAAAGTACTTTGCTGAAGCTCAGAAAAGAACTCTGTGGCAGAACAGAACCATTATTTTCCCAGAGTTCAAGGATTATGTTCTTTCTTTTCATGAATTTGGGAATGGCTAATAGGCAAGGATATAGAATAAAAGGAAGTTCTTGATTTTGCACTAAAAATAAAACTCCCTTTGCCATAAACAAGAAGCTGGAAGGTGGGGGATTACGGGTGCCACGGCTCTGAAGGACAAAGGTTCTCCATCATAGATACTCTGATCTGATTAGATTTATTTCCATGGTCTGCTGAAAGGAATAATTCTACCAGATGGAACACTAAAGTTCACCCTGATCCCAGCTAGCAGTATACTGAGGGAATGCCAGGGAGCCTCAAGATGTATCCAGTCATGCCTGTGTGGGCAATGGAATGGGTGATGGGATGGATGGGATGGAGGACATCCCACTTCCCTGTTTTGTGGGACCATTACATGGGCTGAAAACAGTCCCAGACCTACACCGGGGCAGGTGCTGGGTTTGTTTGAGCTGGATATGCAAAAATCCAAGAGCATGGTGCCTGCCTGCACCACGGCTGCGAGGAGACAGTAAAGTCTTGTGAAGGAGAAATGGAGTGAAATACTTGGCTGGATGCTCATATTATGTAAATCCAGGCTTGAAAGCTTTAAGTATTTTCTTTTAAATCTCACACACGTGGGGCTTGTTGGGTATTCCTGACTGCTCCAGTGATTCGTGGGGAATTAGGAGGGCTTGCAGCTCTGGAGTAGAAACCTGGCCACTCTGGCTAATACTTACAAGCACTCCGTGGGCTGTGTGTGTTTTGCAGACATTTTGTGATGGACTCAGATGGTGTTTTCCTGTAAATAAAACAAAAAAGAGAATTAAAAATAAGAAGAGTAAAATTAAAAAGTAAAAAGAAAAAGAAGGAAAACAAACTAGAAGGAAAAGCATTGCTATGAAACTGCAGTGCTGCTCAGAGAAACCTTGATGCTTTTACCAGGATGGCCAGGTACTTCAAGGCTAGGTGTGCTCAAAATTGAAGTCTAGGAATTAGAGAACACAAACTTCATTTATTCAGAAGCAACTGGAAAACAGGACTGTGTTTCCATGGAGATGGGGGTTATTTCCTTTCCCACAATGCAGATCTTTTCCACAGGTCCTGTTTCTTTCTGGTCGCCCGAAGGTTTTGTTGAGGAGGATTTTTTCGGTTTTGATCTCCAGAGTTGGCCGAGCTCCAGGCAGAACAATGAAATAGTCGTAAATCACTTTAATAGATATAACAAGAGGGGAAAAACCAGAAGGGAGAGAAATGGAGGGACTGAAATATGGCAGTCCCAGCACATCCATCAAACGCAGAATACTCTTCCTGAGGTACAGGAGAAGACACCAATTAAAAGAAGTTTAGACCTGCTGTGGTGCTTTAAGGGCTCTCACGCCTCAGATGCCCTCCAGATTTATGTATAAAATATGTATTTGGAAATTTTCTCCAAATTGTGGTGCTAGGGAGTGTTCTGTGCCTTTACTATCACATAACGTTAAGTTTACAAAGCTTAGAGCCATTTAACCAACTTAGACCTGTGTGGAAGTGGGATTCATCCCAGCTACATTCAACCATCAGAACTATGTCCACCTCGAGTATCTCAGTAGTACTCAGGGAAAGACAGGTATTTCTAGGGAGTGATTCAGCCCCATCTAAGATAATATCTTCAGAAGGTGGTGGCAAAGATCATAGAATGGCTTGGGTTGGAAGGGACCTTTAAAGATGTTCTAGTCCAGCCATGCTCTGCAAGATGGACAACTCATGTAGGTTATCAGATGAAACCTAAAGATCAAATACCTTCCTGAACTGTGTACAAGTAGAAAATGCATGTGTACTGGTACCATAAAGTCAAGCAGACAACAAAGCAATAGTGATACTCCTTATGCAGTGCCCATCACCTCGGTGAGCAGTTACATTGCACACTGGCTGTGCAGTGTGGGTTCAGGCATGTCATATTAACTGTTGCATCTTACTTACCCGTAGTCTACAAAACTTGGGTGGCTTCAACCACTTGCAGCTTCTAGTGATATTAGTAGAGCTCCGTAGCAGGTGCCTATAAAGACAGTTTGGTTATTATAGTATATTTATACCATGCCCCTTTCAAGGAAAGCTAAAATGGGTTTCTAATAATTTTTAGCAATGTACAGGGGACCAGAAATTACAGTTTATGTGGAGGATAGTTTTTCTTGAAGACTCTTCTTTTTCATCTCTCCTCTAAAAGTACAGTACACACGACTTTCCTCCTGCAAAGCTGATAAATGGTTTAGCCATTATTTAAAGTTTGGGAAAAGGCAGCTACAGAAATAACATTTTAATGTATTCCAGATTAGACTTCATGCTATATTTGTAATAAAGACTTGTTTCCAACACTGGTTGGCAGATCGCTCATACGGACAATTATCCAAATAGCTATTAGGATACGATTGCGCTCATTTCCAGGCAATGCAGGGTTGCCAGGACTCAGCTTGGCTGGCGGGTGGATTTTGGTTTGACTTTTGGAGAAAACCACAAGAATTTGTCAGTCGTCTTGGCCGTAAGGGAGTCTTCTCGTCCTGAGGCTATTCTTTTTCCTCTTCAAATACAGAGGGCAACACATGCACTCGTTTGGTTTGGGTTCCTTTGTATTTATTCCGTTGTCTCTCACTTTAGGGGCCTGAGGAGGTGAAGACTCAGATGTGACTGGGGTAGGAGGTGAGGGACCTCTCCCATCGTTCGTAGGAAAGAGGAGGGTCAGCATGGGAAGAGCACATGTATTCTGGAGGGTGAAAACTGAAAAGAAAATCAAAGGTCATGAATTTCTTTACTGGGGGAAGGGAGCTTAAGGGAGGGAATACTTAATGCCAAGCTAAATCAGTGTTAGTTGGGAATGGAGACTCCCTCTCTTTATGCATTATGCTAATGTGTCGTTTGGCAGATCTGAATCATGCTGGCTAGTTTAGTCAAGAGCTTGAGTCGAAGAACACCAACTCCCTCAGAAGGAAAAAGATCTCTTTGTGCCAGGGAACATGTTCTGTGGTGAGATGATGTAATTGTTTAAGTCACAGATGCAGTGGTCAGGAAGCTTTCTCGTATTGAAAGATAGGTAGGTCCACAATGGTCCATGAAACTGCCAGTAGCTCCAACCGTTCCTGTTTCTAGAGCTTAGAACAGAAACAGGTTCATTATGTATTGCCAGTCTAGCGTGGGTGCTGCTTAGGCCAGCAAACAGAGGTTGGGTTGTGATGCGTGTCTCCTTCTGAGACTTACAATGGTGTGTTTCAAGACCTTAAATAAGGTGCTCCAATGATGGTGCTCAGTGTTCTTCCCTTTGTTAAATGGAGATAATAAATCTGGAGCCCAATTGTAAGCATTGCCTTGTTGAAATTAAATTTATGGAAGATAATGTGCTCCGTGTGACAACAGGAGACTTGATAAAGGATCCAAAGCTCCTTTGCTCTCCTCTATTTCTATAATCAGATAATATAAACACATCGCATTAGCTGCAAGGAGGTTCCAGCATTTCTGATGAGTATCTTTCCAGTCTTTGTTTCTCAAGGAGATGGTTCAGGACTAAAGCATCTTTTTTCTCATTTGCTTGTCATGAGTAACACCATAAACTATAGATTATAGCTGAACAATGAAACCCTGCTTCAGACACAGAAGCTGATAAACACAGGGGCAGTAAGGCTTGTGAAAAGGAAAGCATTTTAAAGGACAAAAATACCACAGGCCCTTTGTTGAAAAGTAATCTCAGGATCTTCCCTGAGCTCCAGTTGGGTCTCCCTGTAAAGCCTTTTCTGTGGGGTGAATACTACAGCATTTCATGTCTAGAAACCCTTTCTTGCTGGCTGTGCTCCAACGCAATGACTGCACCAAAAGGGCTGAGGCATATCCTACCAATGGAGCAGAAAATTGCTTCAAGGCTAATAGCAGTAACACCTTGGCGAGGCAAACTCTGTAATTAGCAATAAAGCAGCACCCATGCCCAATAGGGCTATTGTGCCCCATACACGATTCTGCTCTTTGGTGCAAAGGGGAAACGTGTGTGTGAGTGAGAATGAGTCTACAGAGGTAATCCCCATCCAGTATGTTAATGATGAATGTGCTGCAGTTGGCATAAAGTGGAACATATGCCAAGATGAGGCCCTCTTGTTCCTTCCAATCCCCCACCTACCTTCTCCCAAACACCACATTATATTTTTAGCATTTTTATTTTCTTGGAAAAATATATAAACTGCAGTTATAAACCGTGTTTAAACAAATGAAATGGAGCTAGCAGGTGTACAGAATGGCCTAAAATGCTTCCCATGGCTGCAGTTAAAAAACAAAAAGTAAACTTAAACAGTTCCATAGTGGAAAAAAACCCCTGTAGGTAGAGTATATAAATGTCATTTTGTCACACTACACAGTCACTTTCAGTTTTGACTCCTCAAATCCACCTCGTTCTGGGTTTGGATCTTAATTTCTCACCCAGATTAAAGGGGTTAATTCTCCCATTGCCATCTATGGGGAAATCAAAACCCAGAGGTGCCACTATTCTACATTCCAGGATCCCCAGCACGTCACGTGGAAAGTT
The DNA here is from genome assembly GCF_000696875.1 of Nestor notabilis. Classification (NCBI taxonomy): domain Eukaryota; kingdom Metazoa; phylum Chordata; class Aves; order Psittaciformes; family Psittacidae; genus Nestor; species Nestor notabilis. Next base: position 109,898 of record NW_009917875.1, on the reverse strand, counting down.
AATCTGCAAAGCTGTGAATGCATTCTCTTATTTACTATTTTTGTCATCCCCGTGTTGCATTTGGAGGAGACCTGGGCTCAGTTTGGAGATTATTTATCTTCAAGATTTAATTTTTAAGTAGAATAGAGCTGCATTTACAAGTTTCATCAAAACCAAAGGACTTCTGGCAGCGCACATGAAAATATAAGCACATATATATATAGATTTGTATATATGTATGTATACATACAGAGAGGATGTCTGTCCAGAATAATTTATAATGAAAATACACCATTAGCCAAGAGACGTGAGGCTGTGTGGAGAAAGAAAATAATTCATTCTAAGCAGAGCTGGAAATAGAGTTTTGTATTGTGCTTGCGCTGCCTGGTTTGGTGGAAGTTCTATAGGAAAGGGAATATTTGAGAGGTTCAGACTGAGCAGATTTTAACTTCTCTTTGCCATCTGAATGCTCAGAGGAGTCAATATGTTGAATCCTAGGTAAGTCCCATCACTAGCTCCTTGTAGCAATTGCTGAGCAATTTTAGCATAGACAGGGAAGAAGTAGCCTTTCATTCAACAATGAAAAGTGACATTTTTATGCCTGGCTCTGAACATTTCTCTCTACCTACCTAAATGTTGATAAAATGGGTTTTTTTCCCTAAAATAGCTCCCATCTCAGAATCCTTTTTATCTTATTTTTGCCTCCTTTTTTGTTTCTCTGTTGTTCGAAATATGGGAAATTGTTTTTATCTGTATGTGTGCCAGTTGAATTCCACCACTTGAAAATGAGATCAAGGTCATAGCAAGATACTTTGCTGTCCTGGAGACAGCTTTCAGTTCCTGCTGTCCTTTAAAAAGTTAGCTCAGGGAAGGACTGTACTACAGAAAGAAATGAATAGGGAACTCATAGACCTGGAGTAAGAGGTACTCAAAGCAGGTTTCTTGATTCCAGAAGCAAATTTGATCCTATTTGGCATCTCCATCCCTTTGGTTTTGCTACAGCCTCCTAAAACTCCCATTGTTCCAGGGAGCCACATTCTAGACATGAAGCCCCCATCCATTTTTAAGATTCCTCTTTGCAATGCTCCATGGGGCAGTGTGGTTTTGTACCACTCCAGAGCTCACTTTCCTTCCAGCAATCAAGGATCACAAAATACATTATTGTCAAATTAAACAAAACCTCATTTTTTTTTTCCATGAGGAATTACTCAGAGTGCAGTAGAATGTGCCACATCCCTATTTCCAATCTTTCTGAAGCTGTCTGGTTCTGTAAATACATTTTCTTAATGCATAGATTTCATTCAAGATTAGAATTCATTAAACCACGTTCCCATCTCCATTCACTTGTTTAACGTCCCATTTAACTCTGACAAAGCTGCTGTATCATTTACTTTTACAGGGATGAAGCTCACAACCATTCCATGAGTTATTAAATCAATAGAGATGTAATTGTTAGTGTTTGGACTAACTAACACTTTTCAGATGAGTACCAAAGTCTGAGTATGTTCTTGATTTGTCTGAAATGTTTGGTTCGGATCCTTGGCCCTGTTTATTGAGCACCCACCGTTCCTCTGGCATGCTCATTTCAGAGCGATTCTCCAGCGCCATGCAGCGTGCTGATACCAGTTTTAACATATGGATGAGTTATTCCCAGATCTGGGTCCAATCTTCTTTTACTGGGTCATTTTGCTCTGAAGGGGTAATTCATTCCACCACCGCTCTACGAAACTAGAGACCTGGTTTAAATCTCGTATCTGCAAAACTGGTGAGGCCTCATTTAGAGACTGAAGAGGAAAAGAACTGTTACAAAGGAGAGATGGTTCACTTGTGTGGAATACAAGGTTCCTGGCTGTGTGGGAGCAACTGCAGAATGAGGCAAAGACAAATGGCAGTAAATCAAAACGCTTTTGAATGCAGCGGACTGTTGAAAAGCTTTGGAGATGTCTTCCCATGTAGTGCAACTTTATCATTGCTCCAGCTTCTACAAGCTTTTTGGTATCCTCGTCTCTGCACAGAATTATAAACCTCATTACCAGAAAGGATTTCTTCAGCCTGAAAGCAGTCCAGCTCACTGCACTAGCAGGGATGGACTTGGAGAAAGACTATTTAAACTCCTGATGCATACGCGGTATGAAGTTTAACATGATTTGCAATGAGGCTGTGAAGAGTTTTGGAGCTCTATATTCAAGCCCGTCCGTGTGCACAGACAAGTGAAATCTTTTCAAACAAACAGGGTGGAAATTCTTGGCTTTTCCAGGAACCGGCCTTATTTCCAGCGGATCGTGGTTTGGATTCCCAGCCTGCCCTTGGCATTCCAGTTTTCCCCCTGCTTGCCACAGCTAGATTGTGTTTGCTGTTTCTGGACCGAAATGCTGAACAAGATCCTGGTGCCTCAGGTAGGCGATGTTTTACCATGGAGGAAGAAATCCCTGTCTGAAGTCAGGGAATGGAACCTCCTAGTTAACAACTGGCAAACCTACAGGAAAGGAATTGAGCTGCCGTCAGTAGGTAACATATTAATGGCTGGTGTTTAATTTCTTATAGGTAAAACATAAGAATATGGTGGTCCTCACATTAGCGGTCTAACTACAGAAAAGTCTGTGTAAAAAGGTAGCACCATTTCCTTCCATCTACCATTAAGGACCTTGCAATCTGCCAGAAAAGGGAAAATTAACCTTCTGTGGAAATCCAGCAAAAGGCCTTTTCCCCTTTAAATCATTAAAGGAGAACTTAATGATGCGTCAGTCTGCAGAGCGCATTTCAGCCAGATGCACACAGGCATGTGGGGTATTTGCCTGGCTGCCTTGAAGACACTGAAGCTCCATATTTCCTCCTTAGACTTACCAGGCTATTGCAGATAGCAACAACTACAATTCCCTCTACTGCTTCTGAACTGGTGAAGGTTGGAGGCTGCTGTGATCAATAATAGTAGCTGCTGCTGAACTTAGCTCTGCTGTACCCAACATGTGCTGGTTTCTCTGCATGGCTGATAAAACCAACAGCATCAAGGGGAGAAAGACTCAGCCCTATGGAGGGACAGATGAAAGATGACTGAAGTTTTGGCTGGCAAGAAGCTCAGCGAGGCATAAATGAGCGGGTTATGATAAAGCGCAAAATGATAGTGACAAAAAAGAGAAATCCTCTCATTTCGAAGACCCTTTTGAATGCGAAGACTCATCTGTAGCCAACAGATGCCTGGTACAGAGTTTTCATTGGCTGGAGACCAAATTAGGGACAATGCTATACATGAAACTCGCTCGTTTGACCAATGTTATGCTTCATTTTCATCAGTGCTGTCCATGGAATATTAGATATTCTGGCAGTTATTTAATAAGGCAAATGCACACAAGGAGCCCTTTAAGGTAAAAAGTAAAATAATCTCTATTTTCTCTTCAGGAGGTTTTGGCAAATAGGAAAAGATGGAGGAGAGGGAATAAAAAGTGTATGTGAAACAAAAGTTTTAACAGTCTGTCGAACCAATTGGTATAATTAAGTTTTACTTCAGCCCTCAGGAAACCCCAGGGAAGTTTGTGGCATCCCAGTTCATGTGCATATTAAGTAGGGGGATCATGTAACCTTCATGCGATGCTGGAAAGGGTTGTTTTTTAGAGAGTTACAGCACTCATTTATAGCAGTGTCAGGCTGAGGTAGCTCTGGACTGCGGCAGTGTTAATCCAGAACTATATTTGGTTGCAGAAAGTTGAGTTTGGATTCACCAAAGGTCTCCCAATTAGAAGTGGAGGCAATGGAAATTAAGGGGGAAACATGAGCTAAACCAAATGCCAAACAAAGGTTGAAGCCCTGACCAGACACCCCTCAGAATCAGTCATTAAAAGCCCATCAGCACAGTGTACAGTGTGCTGTGAGGAGATGAACAATGTTCTTCTTTTGTCCCCCCCAAAAGCAGTTCCCATCTTCTTCCTGCTGACCAGATCTTTCACCGCTGTTGGTGAAAAGCCTTGAGGTCCTATCAGAAATGATGGGATCTGATCCCGCCTTGTGACTCTGTGACAGAGGTGCTATAAGAAGTCAATATAATAAGGAGGTGCTGTAAAAAAGTCAATATCATAAGGACTATTTCCTTAAGATTGTCATTATGATGTCTCCTAGTGAAAAAGTAGTAATGGGAGGAACCTCTCCAACAAGGGCAGCATTGTCCAGTGAGCAGATGGCTTGGCAAACCAGCAATCTTATTTTTCCAAACATACTTATCTGCCCAATATACCCAATTCTGCTCCCCCTCAATAGGCTCAATTGCTTAAGTTTCTTACAACATTGGAGCTAGTCTCATATCTTCACCAAGTCCTTCTTTAATACTTAAAACTATCACTTTACACTGACATTATTTCTTCCATTCAATACTAGGGTAAATCCTCAGCTGCTGAAATCAGTCCTGTTCCCCTGGATAAAATCTGGGACTTCTTTCCAAATACAAAATTGGTTTTCATTCTAAGTGAAAAGGAAAGCATGAGAAGATTTTGGTACAAACTGGTTCATTACAGTTTTTACTAGGCTTCCCAAGGAGATCTTAATCATGCCATCTCATTGGGTACGCAGGGGAGTAAAGAGGGAGGAGGAAGGAGATTGCAGCTTACTTCGACACATAAAGCACTAATGACATTCAAAGTTACAGATTCAAGCCCTTACCTCTTTTTTCCTTCTTTAGCCCTCAGTCCTCTAAGCAGTTCCAGATATGATACAGCACTTTAGGAGAAAAACATTCCTATGGTATTCCAAGAGTGCTGAGGTGGGAGATATAGACTTACGAAGGCCTTACAGCGAGGGGTTTTTTTAGCCCCCCAAACAATGCAGTTATAGAACATGTCCTCACAAAATATTCAACCCTTGCACATTTCCATTTTGGGCTTGCAACCAGGTGTGCCTGAACTCTCTGCAGCAGGGTTTTACCCAGCGTGATTCCTGGAACATAAATGCAGCTTGTCCCCATGTGCTTTCCCCAGCAGCTTCAGTTCCTGAACAAGCAGTTCTTTCCCTGCACGTAAGTCACCTACATGCTGGAAAAAACCCCAGAAGAACCTGCAAATAGCTGCCTCACATGATGTCCTCGAGCACACGCAGGCATCTTCTCTTAGAGGCCTCTCTTGGATTTCTTGCCTGAGCTCACTCAAAGGCTGGGATTGTGCATACTGGGTTATGTGGTACTCTGGCTTCTTTTGACAAAGCAAAAGGAGGGGAAGCAATAAGGCTGTGGCACCCTCTAAGCTCACTGTTGTGTGATCTAACCAAGGAATAGTGCATGGGAGCAAACAGGACATTTACTTCAAACACACATGCATTAATGTTCTGGTCCAGAGCAGTAAGTGCAGCCCAAGTCCAGAGTGGTGATTTCTTTAGTTAGGTGGTGCAGCACATTCTTCTGATGCAGAATGTCCCAGGCTCCCTCTCAGAGGTGACTTTCTGCTCCAACAGCACTTTCAGAGGTGATTACTGAGAATGGTAAAACTCCAGCATGTTATAATTTAGCTTTTCTATAAAGAAGCAGTTCAAGGATGCTCAACGAGGGCTCCCATGGAATGAGTGAGACACCTGCCAGCAATGGCTTAGTTTTGTGTGATCTCGCCTCTTGGAAGGATTTTGGACTGCCTGATTTCTGGAGATCCCTTCAAGCCCGACCACGTAGCATTCTAAACATCTTTATTTTCACCCCGATCACATCAAGTGTTTGCCTTTATTTCTTTCCCAGGTCATCAGTCTACTTACTACTTCTAAGCAGCAGCATGCCTCTTGAACGCAAAGCATTAAAGCCACCCCACTAATCACATAAGGGTTAAAAACATGATTGGTGGGCAAAGACCCCCCCTTTTTTCTGCAAGGTTGGTTGAAATTGTGAATAGAGACTGACAGCTTGCCTGAGTGTTTGTGGTTCAATTTGAAACCACAAGACCCAGAAGCACATGGTTTAGATTCAGTGTCTTTCTCTAGCTAACACGAACCATTTGTTCAAGCAGCTTGGCTATCTGTTGGAGAATAGTTTTGCACCAGGACCAGCCTTGATTCACCCCAGACGGCCAAATACATTCAGATGGAAGCCCAAAGAAAAAAAGGGAAAAAGTTCCCAAACAAAGGCTTGCATTTACTTTTTCTTGTTTATTTTTGCAGCTTGTAAAGGAGCTACTAATATCCTGGTTAAAGAAAATGTGAAATGCCAATCAAAAGCAGCGCCAAATGAGGTTGTGTTTACTGCAAAACTACGTTTTTCACTGCCATTTTTAAGGCAAATTCCTGCAAAATAGTAATGTCAGGCAGGGCATGGAAAGACTTAAGTCTTCACTTAAGAGTTTTTAGGCGACTCAAAAATATATTTGGACCAATCCTTTCAAATCTGGCTGTGTAAGATGAGGCATGTAATAAAGCTAAAGTGTAGTCAATGAGATTTCACACATAAAGCACTTACTTAAATATACACCTAACAAATCATTTGCTTTGAGTCCACGGTCTGCAGAAGACCATACGCTTAAGAAGTGCTTTATTCCTTCTAATAGAGGCAGAGAGGTTGAACACCTCCGTGTCAGGTTGAACTTGCTAAAGAGAGTAGGAATCAAGTGGGATTAGTATTTGGAAAGTGTATGTTTCTTGTCTAGTCATTGATAATCTGCTCTGGCTTCTAATAGCTTGTCATTAATCACTGTGTTATCACATTGCTTCTGTGTTACTCATCCCCTGGCTGAAAGGAGCTGATGCTACTACAGAAAGCAGGACTTGCCACAACAATGCATTCTGTGTGCGAAAGAACAGCCATTACATCTTGATAGGAAGTAGATTAAACACGTAGGTCTTTACCTTTCATACATCACATAGAGGCATACATATTTCAAGTCTGAAATAGGCTTTCCACTACCACCACGTACTAAGAAGGGAAGGTGAGCTAAGATAACATTCACTTCCTCGAATTTAAGCCATCTGCAATGAGGTTAATTAAACTAGACTTGCAAACAATTCTTTCCATCTCACCCTGGATGGGCAGTCCATTGTCCATCTCAGGGCAGAAGGATTTTCCAAGCACAGTGTAACGGATGGGAAGCACTGAAGGGTGGGAGCACTCCCCTTTCCCACTCAGGAACATGCAGGCCGATTTGCTCTAATAAACCAGGTCATTGATCATACTCTTGCACACACACCACAGTGAGGTAACATCACAGCATTCAGACCCAGTGAGAGGCAAAAGAGGTGATTTGATGAATTATTACGGTGAGGCAATAAACCAAGTGTTCAGTTACCCCAGATCACAGGTATTAAGGCTGAAATGAATTCTAAAGCAATTTCCCATCATCTAGCCCCCAGGATTACTTGTTTTATCCTTCTTCTTCTTGATATAAAACTGGTTCCAAGATATTACGTTACAATACAAGGAACCACCTCCTGTACTCAGAGGTGAAGTACCTTGGAAGAAAGAAAGAATACTTCTCTGCTACGTCTCTCTATCTCCTAGTTAGGAATAAGTGACCGTAAAATCTGTGTATGTATGTGTGAAACCACAATATATTCCCCTGTTCTGTCATTAAAAGCCACTCACAACATAAATGTGAATCAGAGGTGGAGTGCATTCACCAGCGGGGAGGAGCATGTGATTATGTACCATGAGTTTACTTCCAAGAAAAGATCGTATTTCTGGGAATTCAAAATAACATATATATTATTTTAGTATTATGGGAATATTGAATAGACTTCTAACATTACTGCTTTTTAAGCTACTGTATAATCACAGCGTAATTTTTATTAACAAAAAGACTTTATAACTTTAGAGACGTGCAGCAGTCATTGCAAAGCTAATGAAGTGAGCATGAGGCTTTAAAGGCTGAGAGAGATGCACTGTAGGTGCATAGGAAAACTGCTTTAGCAACTTTAAAGCTGAATAAAAATGCAAGTTTAAGGTTAATGTCTGTTGTTTAAGCCATTTGGCTGGGCAACAGGAGTGGGGCTACACTGAGCTATTCACCAGAGACACACACTTAGTAAGCCCCCTTCTCTTCTGCTTCCCTCCTATTTCTTCAGACCTCCAGAAGGTTTTCAACCTTCTTGTACAATCACCTGTAGTGAAAGAGAGGCCTAAACCAGTGGTGCTTTGCTCCTGAGGTCTGTGTAGTAAAAGGAGGTGTGAAAGTGTGCCAGGGTTGGACAGGGCTTGGAGCAGCTTGGTCTAGTGGAAGGTGTCCCTGCCCATGGCAGGGGGTTGGAACTAGATGATTTTTATGGTCACTTCCAACCCAAACCATTCCATGAAAACAACCTTCCTGAAATGACACAACAAGTAGTTGGAAAGAAAAGATTGAACCTTTAAATTATGAAAGCATACATCTGACTCCAAGCAAGGATTTGGACAGTAGCATCCAGAATACAATCTTGCCTGATTTGATTTCCTATCTGTTTGTTTTATTTGGACACCAGTGGGTGCTTGTTAGTCCTCACCATTGTGACTGCAAATGGCTTTTCATTTCTTTGGTTACAGCAGGGTTATTTAATGGATCAATCCAAATCTTCTGGGAAGGGAACGTGCGTCCCCAACATCTGCCATGTGCTCAAGTGATAAATAATCCACTACACAGTCACATGGAGAAAGAAGGAGGAACTTGGCAAGGAGATGGGCTTGTTCAGGAGGCCCGTTCCATCTTGAACGGTGAAACTCCTCCAGAGGTGACATTTCCCTACGTATGTAGTGTCACACAGGCGAGGCTGGAATGACAGCCTTGTGCTTCCATAGTCCATTATTTAGCTCTAGATACACAGGCAAAGGAGGCATCGTGACATACCAAGAGCCTTACAACACACCAGACTTTTCTCTAACCATAGGAAGGACAAGCAATGCAAACTGGTTAATTCTTAGAGTGTTCTGTTTCCCTTTAGTGTGTTTTGCTTGCAAACGTGGCTTCAAGTGGCTGGGATTATCAGTCTCCTTCTGATGAATGGTATTATGACAAGTTACTTCAGCTGTTTTCTCTACTGGGAGAAATCATGTTTATGGAAACACAGAAGGGAGGAAAAGATAGCTTCAGGTTTAGGTTTTACTTTCCTATAAATAAAGCAGCCTGAGCTGTGTCTCATTTGGCAACAGAATCATTTTCTGTAGCAAAAATAATAAAAAAACCCAGGATGATATTTTACTAAAATAAGATAAAACCCCCAAATATTAAATTAATAAAATCAAATAATATCACTTTTACCAGCATGGGAAACTTTTACTCTTAAAAAGCTGAAAGAGTTCAGTGTTACAGCTCTCAAGAGAGCACAGAAAAGTTTCCCTAATTTTAATGAAAGTGCAGCTACCTCCTGTGGATAAGAAAAAGGAGCCTGGTCTGTGACTTACAGCGTTCATATGAATACAATTAGTTCGCTTTGTGCAGTCAAGTGGTACCAGCAGAAACAAGCCCAATTATTATTTACAAACCATGTAATTCTAGTTGTGGCTTTGCTTATTCTAAGCATGGTGCCGTTACTTACAGCAGTAAGTAATTAATTACCCATTAATAATTCTTAATCTGACTGCAGACCTGTTTCTCACCCAGGTTAAGGCTCCTTTCTGCATGTTGCTGGAGCCATGTGCAGCATCGCACTCTCTACGTCCCTGTCTGTCCCTCATGACACACCATTTCCCTTTGTGGCAAGACTCCAACCTGAAATACGATGGGAGATTCGGCCCTACCCCATCACCAATGCACTATTTCAGTACTGCCCAACATGACATATTTGATTGAAGGGAAGGGGATCCCTATGAAATAATTGCAGCAGCAAAGCCATGAAGAGGTGAGCTGGAAGCGTTAAGGTTTTATGCCATAGACATCATCTACTTCGAGTTGGTGCACAAAGAGGAGGGAGGGTGCAAGGGGTGCCGGTGACCTCAGCCACCCCAGACACACATCTGAGCCCAGGTTACAGCTGAGTGGAATCCTGAGATTTGCCTGGCCGGGAGCCAGTTCAAAACCCACTTGAGCCACCCCGGTATTTTATAACACTGTAAAGACCGTATTGTTTAAACCATTTCAAAAATCCTCCACACAATCTGGCAGCCTCCCAAAACCGTCTTAAATGAGCCAAAACTATCAGCAGCCACCCACCTTCCTGTCCATTATCCTCTGATTAATGACATTCCACCAACAGGGTCCGACATTCAGAATCTCCCTGCTGCAGGACCTCTGCATAAATATGATCTCTGAGACCTGTAAATTGTCTGTATAGTTTGCAGCTGTGTTTTATATGGGGGTGTCTCTTTGTCATGTGGTGACCATGCAGGAGGGGAGTTCTCAGGGGGTGGAGAGAGACCAGGGCTTGCAGCATCTTGTAAAACCTTAATTAGACACAGCAAAGCAGGAGAAATCAAATCAGGCTGGAGGTGTGATCCTCTTGGGTTTGTGATTGATTTTGTGCTCCTATCCAGTCACCCTTGTACCTTCTGAGTCAGAACAGCCATAATAAGAACAAGCATAAGAAAGAGCCAACCTCTTCAGTTGGAGTTAATTATTGAACAGATTAACTCCATTAGGTAATTAGTTAGGGGATCAGTGTTACTTAGGTGTCTTGATTACTGGCCATGCTGCTTGCTTGTGCAGTGTGGATGCAGGATACTTTCCAAGTGAGATGCTTTCAGACTGATACTGTGGTACCTGGCTCAGCCCAGGAATAAAGAAATAGTCCTACTGGTCATAAAACCTTCAGTTAGTATTTCTCATCCATAGGACATTTCCATTTCCCCCCCTGTAATATTGTATTACCTGACAGCCTGGAAAGGGGAAATCCAAAGTAAAACCATGAGGAAAAGACATACTACTTTGAAGTCAGTAGTTCACACTTACGAAATGTCTTGGAGATTCTGCATTGCCTTGGGCATGTGACAGAAGATGGGCAGAACATCTGGCTTGTGATTTCAACAAGGGCTGGGCACTGAGATACCTTTCGTCTGGAGCTGAGGTGCCTCAGATTTTACACAGAGAATCATTTCTTTATGGTAATTCATTTTCCTAAAGCATTATTCTTTTAGCAAAGTAGACACAAGAGGCATGCGGTGCTATGTTGTACAATTCCTTCAGTAGCTTTCGGGGTTATGTCCTGGGCGTGTATGTGTTGTATGTGCACAGACACACACCTCTGGGTGCCCGCATACCTGGATCTTTGTGTGCTTGTGTATATTCTCACGTCTATACCAATATATAGCACAAGGATACATAGAGGCACATCACATGATTTTTCAGAAGGCTTAATTTCCATGAGAAGCTACAGGGCACATTTGCACTCAGCAGTGACTCATCTAACTCCCTTTTTTTTTTGCTTTGGTCCTGCTTAATCCAAGAAACTCTGAGTAAGTCGGCTCTGCCACGTCCCAAGTGTAGCAGGGATTCCTCACAGTCCTCGATGCAAACACAACTAGTAATTCTCCTCAGAAATAGCAAGAAACTGCTATTTGTGGGCTCATGCTTTACGCAATGATGACCTTGGCTGAGGCAACCCGAATGGAAAGGGCCGCGGCGCATGAAGTCAGTGCCACTGTGGTAAATAAAGGCAGCGCCAGGAAGGCCCAATTTCAACATCGCCTGGCAGCTGGAGCACAGCTGGGCAGGGGCACCGTGCGTATGAGCTGTGTTTTCTTTGCAGCAGTCTGGGAACCTCATGGCACTATGTCATAGTGAGACAGGCCAGAGTTGGATCTCTGCTGCTTGTTTTCGTTTTACTTCTTCATATGCAGACCCTTTTAGCTGTTAGAAAGAGCTATAAACCGAGCTGATGGGCTACAGAGATAGGCTGGAAGCAGGATGACGCCTGTTTGTCAGTGGGCCAGGCTAATGTGACTTCAGAGGATTTGCAGGTATTGACTGAAGAAAATGTGAACAAAAAATACGGAGAGCCTATTTCAGCACTTCACCTTGGCATTGAGAAATCATGGAGTGGGACAGGTCCTAGACCGTGATTTAGACTCACACGTACCATTTTAGATCGTGAGAGTCTAATAGGTGTGTGCCTTCAGCCTATAAAACCCAATTGCGTGTATCAAGGTTTCTAGCAGCAATCTTAATCAAAGTAAAACAACGTGGCTCAGGTTCATGAAGAAAACTAACTAACCTCGTGGCAGCTTGCTCAGACCACTGACTTGTAAGTTGATCTGTCTTTTTTAGCCTGTCACACCTTAGGTAGCATCATTAGTAGCCGGTACCCGTCAAGCTGCCTTAATTCATCATTACAAATCAGCCATTGATCATTACAAATCAGAATTGATCATTACAAAATCAGTCTGGGAGAACCCCAGGGCCCAGATCTGCCTTCTTCCTGCGGGCAGATGATCCTTTTCCCAAGAGGGGATCCTCTCCTGTCTCTGACTAGGGGCACTCCTCTCTTTAACATCCCCCACAGCTGCTTTATAGTACCTGTGAAATAGCTGTGCTCACTTCCTTGTTGATATGCACACACTGTCAAGACAGTTACGTTTTCATCCCTGTCCCATACACAAGGCAAAAGTGGATCTCTTGATGAATTTGCCATAGCTTACTTAGCTTAATTCTGTTGCTTTTTCTCTCTGACTTTTCCCACGTCTGTTTACTGAACAGGCTGTACACCCAGGACCGTATGAAATAATGTTTTATTGGAAGAAATATTGTCTCAGAAACACACTCCAGGTATATAATCTTGCTGTTTTCCCCTTGGTTCTCAGCTTGCTTTCATCAGGACAGTTTTGTTAAAATGATATTACCTCTCCTGGGCACACTTCACAGGAGCTTTACAGTGATGATGAATAAAACAACTGTGGCGAGACTGCAGTAAATTAATTGCACCATTTTATATGAGTAAGAGAATGGGCAGGAGCCCTGAGACTGAAACACGAATCTGACCATGACTTGGGATTCGTGGTTGAAAGGCTGGTATGAAAAAGAGAAAAGATCTCATAGCAGGAGTGGGAAAAGGGTTTGGGGGAAAAACCAAAACGAGCCCAGCACATTGTGGTTAATAATAAGCAATTTGGAGTCTCCATTTCCATTCAGCCAAGTACGTGGAAGATCTGAATTTCTAATTTAGCAATTGCATTTCATGTTTTATGAGATGCAGAAAGATTTTATGAATTTGTGTCTCTGCCTTGTACTGGCTGGGGTGGATTGTCTAACTGTATTACAGGAGCCATCCAAAAATTAAAGGCTTACTTGAGAGCCGAAGGGGAGAGGCTAATCCTTCTACCTTTTGTTTTGTCTCAAGGAGCATCTAAGTTGTGACACTGCTGCTGCAGGTCGCTACTCACGCTGACAGATTTACCCATTTAGGTGTGCTGCAGCTCCCCGTGTTGCTGTGCTGATTGAACACCAGTTCACTCTTAGCCTATAGTGGGAAGGCTGAATTTTAGCCAGTTTAATAGAGTAGGTATTATAAATTGCCCAGTCAGCACGTGCAGGGTGGAATCAGAGATGCTCACACAAACTGAGGCCACAGAGATAAGAGACAACAAGTGGTGAAACACAGTGAGATGGGTTGTACAGGATCATCTTCCTGCTGTGACATGTCAAGTAAGACAAGGAGCCAAATACAGCCAGGGAGCAATCATGAGAACCATTGCTTATACCAACATCCAGTCCTAATCCTCCAGGTTTCTTGGCACAGAAAATACCCTGTTGTAGGTGCAGCCACATGTGTTCATGATGATGCTCGCTCACAGCGCAGGGAAATGGGTTTTGTCCCTGGCTGTCCCTTGTTTCTCCTGGTGCTGGCACTTACCTGCATGGCCTCAGCCTCTCCCCATCCCAGAAGAACCGGGAGGGAGTGCTGGGAGGAAATGCAGGGCACGGTGCTGGTTTGATAATCCCAGGTTTATTTAGAGAGGGAGAGCAGCCACCTTGTCAGGCACCATTGCGTTGCCGAAAGGAAAATGCAGAGTTAAAAAGAAATACTGTCAGGGAATACAGGAGCAAGGGAGCATTTTGCGCTGGGAAGTCCCTGGATGTGCCGTGACATGAAGTCCTGACTGTATTTGGGCTGCAGTTGTTTTGCAATTGAGTTGCTGTTGTTTTCCTGTGGTGTGAGAAGGCTTTTGAAAGGTCCCAGTGAGACGCTTTGTTCTTACGTCCCCCTTTTCTGGGGTTGGTTTGTAGACTGACATGCCCGTCCTTTGCTGTTGCTGTCTCTCAGCTACTTCGGAAGAGGTAAGAAAGCAGCTTCCCTATTGCCATCAACAATGCAGAAGGGCATAGAGTAGAAGGGCAGGGGAAGGAGGTTTTGTCTGTATGTGGTGCGTAACAAGGTCTGTTTGGAGCTGCAGTGTGGAGAGGACTGGCCCTTCTGCACGTGGCTCGGCTGATGGGGACAGAGAGGGGCTTATGGATGTCCCACATCAGGGCAGCGACAGGACGAGATTCCCTAATGCATTTCTAACAGTGACATACTCATTGATGCATTAGCACACAGGTAGCATTCCTAAGACAAATATCATTGCTGATTATTCACTGATGGTCCAATCAAGGGGTAAAGCCAACACTGCTATTTTTAGGTGGCTGCCATGCTTGCCTATTAATGGCCTGTCACAATCCAGCTTTTTGCACCTGAATATAGCTACTATTGCAGATATCTTGAATTTTGAGTATAAACCCCTGAAATCTCACAGATGTGTTA